>NW_027485771.1:0-31098 GCF_050908995.1 Andrena cerasifolii
TTTTTAATTTTCTTATAATTTTTTATTTTTAAATTATTTTAATTTTTTTAAATTTTTTTTAAAAAAATTGTTTTAATTTTTAACAAATTTTTTAAAATTTTGTTTTAATTTTTTAACAATTTCTTTTTAAAAAATATTATTTATGTTTTTGTATTTTTTCTACATTTTTTAATTTTTTTAAATTTAATTTTTTTAATTTTCTTATAATTTTTTTATTTTTTAAAAATTTTTTAAAATTTTTTAAAATTTTTTTTTAAAAAATTTGTTTTAATTTTTTAACAAAATTTTTTATAAATTTTTTTTATTTTTTTAATTTTTTTTAAATTTTTTTCTATATTTTTTAACTTTTTTCATTTTTTTTAAAATTTTTTCATTTTGTTAAATTTTTTTAAAAATTTTTTAAAATTTATTTTATTTTTTATTTTTCTTTTAATTTTTTGTATATTTTTTTATTAAAAATATTTTTTTTTGTATTTTAAATTGTTTTATTTGAATTTTTTAATTTTTTTAAAAAAATTTTTGTTATTTTAAAATTTTTTTTATTAATTTTTAAAAAACTTTTTTTCATTTTTTAAATTTTTTTAAAATTTTTTAAAAAACTTTTTGAAATTTTTTGTTATTTTTTAAAATTTTTATTTGTTTATTTTTTTATTTTTCTTCTAAATTTTTGTATATTTTTTTATTAAAATTTTTTTTTGTATTTATATTTTTTTACTTTAATTTTTTTAATTTTTTAATTTTTTTTTAATTTTTTTAATATTTTTAAAATTTTTTTTAAGTTTTTAAAAAAAAAAATTTTTTTGTAATTTTTATTTTTTTTTAATTTTCTTATAATTTTTTTATTTTTAAAATTATTTTTAATTTTTTTTAAATTTTTTTTTAAAAAAATTGTTTTAATTTTTTAACAAATTTTTTTAAAATTTTGTTTTAATTTTTTAACAATTTCTTTTTAAAAAATATTATTTATGTTTTTGTATTTTTTCTACATTTTTTAATTTTTTTAAATTTAATTTTTTTAATTTTCTTATAATTTTTTTATTTTTTAAAAATTTTTTAAAATTTTTTAAAAATTTTTTTTAAAAAATTTGTTTTAATTTTTTAACAAAATTTTTTATAAATTTTTTTTATTTTTTTAATTTTTTTTTAATTTTTTTCTATATTTTTTAATTTTGTAACAATTTTCTTTAAAATTTTTTTATTTATGTTTTTAAAATTTTTTTCTTATTTTTTAAAATTTTTTTTAATTTTTTAAATTTTTTTTTAAATTTTTTGTTTTTTTTTATAATTTTTGTATTTTTTTTATTTATTTTTTTAAATTTTTTAAAAATTTGTTTAATTTTTTTAAAATTTTTTTTCTTATTTTTTTTAGAATTTTTTTATTTTTTTTAAATTTTTAAAATTTTTTTTAATTTTCTTATAATTTTATTAATTTTTAAAATTTTTTTAAATAATTTGTTTTAATTTTTTAACAAATTTTTTTAAAATTATTTTTTATTTTCTTTAAATTTTTTTATTTTTTTTTTTAAATTTTTTAAAATTTTTTAAAATTTTTTAAAAATTTTCTTATAAATTTTTTTTAAAATTTTAAGAAATTTTTTTTTTAATTTTTTAAAATTTTTTTTAAAAAATTTGTTTTAATTTTTTAACAAAATTTTTTTATTTTTTTTTAGTTTTCTTATAAGTTTTTTTTTAAATTTAAAAAAAATTTTTTAAATTTTTTTTTAAAAAATTTGTTTAAATTTTTCAACAAAATTTTTTTAAAATTTTTTTTATTTTTTAAAAAAAAAAATTTTTTAATTTTTTTCTATATTTTTTAACTTTTTTCATTTTTTTAAAAATTTTTTCAGTTTGTTAAATTTTTTTAAAAATTTTTTAAAATTTATTTTATTTTTTATTTTTCTTTTAATTTTTTGTATATTTTTTTATTAAAAATATTTTTTTTGTATTTTAAATTGTTTTATTTGAATTTTTTAATTTTTTTAAAAAAATTTTTGTTATTTTAAAATTTTTTTTATTAATTTTTAAAAAACTTTTTTTCATTTTTTAAATTTTTTTAAAATTTTTTAAAAAACTTTTTGAAATTTTTTGTTATTTTTTAAAATTTTTATTTGTTTATTTTTTTATTTTTCTTCTAAATTTTTGTATATTTTTTTATTAAAATTTTTTTTTTGTATTTATATTTTTTTACTTTAATTTTTTTAATTTTTTAATTTTTTATTAATTTTTTTAATATTTTTAAAATTTTTTTTAAGTTTTTAAAAAAAAATTTTTTTTTGTAATTTTTATTTTTTTTTAATTTTCTTATAATTTTTTTATTTTTAAAATTATTTTTAATTTTTTTTAAATTTTTTTTTAAAAAAATTGTTTTAATTTTTTAACAAATTTTTTTAAAATTTTGTTTTAATTTTTTAACAATTTCTTTTTAAAAAATATTATTTATGTTTTTGTATTTTTTCTACATTTTTTAATTTTTTTAAATTTAATTTTTTTTAATTTTCTTATAATTTTTTTATTTTTTAAAAATTTTTTAAAATTTTTTAAAATTTTTTTTAAAAAATTTGTTTTAATTTTTTAACAAAATTTTTTATAAATTTTTTTTATTTTTTTAATTTTTTTTTAATTTTTTTCTATATTTTTTAATTTTGTAACAATTTTCTTTAAAATTTTTTTATTTATGTTTTTAAAATTTTTTTCTTATTTTTTAAAATTTTTTTAATTTTTAAAATTTTTTTTAAATTTTTGTTTTTTTTTTATAATTTTTGTATTTTTTTTATTTATTTTTTAAATTTTTTAAAAATTTGTTTAATTTTTTTAAATTTTTTTTTCTTATTTTTTTAGAATTTTTTATTTTTTTTAATTTCTTATAATTTTATTAATTTTTAAATTTTTTTTAAATAATTTGTTTTAATTTTTTAACAAATTTTTTTAAAATTATTTTTTATTTTCTTTAAATTTCTTTTATTTTTTTTTAAAAAAATTTTCTATATTTTTTAACTTTTTCATTTTTTTAAATTTTTTTATTTTTTTAATTTTTTATTTTTTTTAAATTTTTAAAATTTTTTTTTAAATTTTTAAAATTTTTTTAAATTTTTTTAAATTTTTTTAAAAAATTTGTTTTAATTTTTTAACAAAATTTTTTTTTAATTATTTTTTAATTTTTCTATATTTTTAATTTTTTTAATTTTTTTAAAAAAATTTTCATTTTGTTATATTTTTTTTAAATTTTTTTTTAAATTTTGTTTTAATTTTTTAACAATTTCTTTTAAAAAAAATATTATTTATGTTTCTGTATTTTTCTGCATTTTTTATTTTTTTCATTTTTAATTTTTTTTTAATTTTAAATTTTTTTAAAAATTTTTTTAATTTTCTTATAATTTTTTTAATTTTAAAAATTTTTTTTAAATAATTTGTTTTAATTTTTTAACAAATTTTTTTAAATTATTTTTTATTTTCTTTAAATTTTTTTATATTTTTAAAAAAAATTTCTATATTTTTTAACTTTTTCATTTTTTTTAAATTTTTTTATTTTTTTTTAAATTTTTAAAATTTTTTTTTTAATTTTTTTTAATTTTCTTATAATTTTTTTATTTTTTAAAATTTTTAAAAATTTTTTTTAAATTTTGTTTAAAAAATTGTTTTAATTTTTTAACAAAATTTTTTTATTTCTTATAAAAAATTTTTTTATTTTTTTTTTTAAAAAAATTTTCTATATTTTTTAATTTTTTTTTCATTTTTTTAAATTTTTTAAAAAACTTTTTAAATTTTTTTTTTATTTTTTTAAATTTTTATTTGTTTATTTTTTTATTTTTCTTCTAAATTTTTGTATATTTTTTATTTAAAATTTTTTTTTGTATTTAAATTTTTTTATTTTAATTTTTTAAAATTTTTTATTTTTATATTAATTATTTTAATATTTTTAAATTTTTTTTAAATTTTTAAAAAAAAAATTTTTAATTTTTTTTTAAAAATTGTTTTAATTTTTTAACAAATTTTTAAAATTTGTTTTAATTTTTAACAATTTCTTTTAAAAAAATATTATTTATGTTTTGTATTTTTTCTACATTTTTTAATTTTTTTAAATTTAATTTTTTGTATTTTTTCTACATTTTTTAATTTTTTTAAATTTAATTTTTTTTAAATTTTCTTATAATTTTTTTATTTTTTAAAAATTTTCTAAAATTTTTTAATTTTTTTTTTTAAAAAATTTGTTTTAATTTTTTAACCAAATTTTTTTTTTATTTTTTAAAATTTTTTTTTAAATTTTTTAAAATTTTTTAAAATTTTTTAAAAATTTTCTTATAAATTTTTTTTAAAATTTTAAGAAAATTTTTTTTTAATTTTTTAAAATTTTTTTTAAAAAATTTGTTTTAATTTTTTAACAAAATTTTTTTATTTTTTTTTAGTTTTCTTATAAGTTTTTTTTTAAATTTAAAAAATTTTTTTAAAATTTTTTTTTAAAAAATTTGTTTAAATTTTTCAACAAAATTTTTTTAAAATTTTTTTTATTTTTTTAAAAAAAATTTTTTTTAATTTTTTTCTATATTTTTTAACTTTTTTCATTTTTTTAAAAATTTTTTCATTTTGTTAAATTTTTTTAAAAATTTTTTAAAATTTATTTTATTTTTTATTTTTCTTTTAATTTTTTGTATATTTTTTTATTAAAAATATTTTTTTTTGTATTTTAAATTGTTTTATTTGAATTTTTTAATTTTTTTAAAAAAATTTTTGTTATTTTAAAATTTTTTTATTAATTTTTAAAAAACTTTTTTTCATTTTTTAAATTTTTTTAAAATTTTTTAAAAAACTTTTTGAAATTTTTTGTTATTTTTTAAAATTTTTATTTGTTTATTTTTTTATTTTTCTTCTAAATTTTTGTATATTTTTTATTAAAATTTTTTTTTTGTATTTATATTTTTTTACTTTAATTTTTTTAATTTTTTAATTTTTTATTAATTTTTTTAATATTTTTTAAATTTTTTTTAAGTTTTTAAAAAAAAAATTTTTTTTGTAATTTTTATTTTTTTTTAATTTTCTTATAATTTTTTTATTTTTAAAATTATTTTTAATTTTTTTTAAATTTTTTTTTAAAAAAATTGTTTTAATTTTTTAACAAATTTTTTTAAAATTTTGTTTTAATTTTTTAACAATTTCTTTTTAAAAAATATTATTTATGTTTTTGTATTTTTTCTACATTTTTTAATTTTTTTAAATTTAATTTTTTTTAATTTTCTTATAATTTTTTTATTTTTTAAAAATTTTTTAAAATTTTTTAAAATTTTTTTTTAAAAAATTTGTTTTAATTTTTTAACAAAATTTTTTATAAATTTTTTTTATTTTTTTAATTTTTTTAAAATTTTTTTCTATATTTTTTAATTTTGTAACAATTTTCTTTAAAAATTTTTTATTTATGTTTTTAAAATTTTTTTCTTATTTTTTAAAATTTTTTTTAATTTTTTAAATTTTTTTTTAAATTTTTTGTTTTTTTTTATAATTTTTGTATTTTTTTTATTTATTTTTTTAAATTTTTTAAAAATTTGTTTAATTTTTTTAAAATTTTTTTTCTTATTTTTTTTAGAATTTTTTTATTTTTTTTAAATTTTTTAAATTTTTTTTAATTTTCTTATAATTTTATTAATTTTAAAAAATTTTTTAAATAATTTGTTTTAATTTTTTAACAAATTTTTTTAAAATTATTTTTTATTTTCTTTAAATTTTTTTTATTTTTTTTTTTTAAAAAAATTTCTATATTTTTTAACTTTTTCATTTTTTTTAAATTTTTTTATTTTTTTAAAATTTTTTTATTTTTTTTTAAATTTTTAAAATTTTTTTTTAAATTTTTTAAAATTTTTTTTAAATTTTTTTAAATTTTTTTTTAAAAAATTTGTTTTAATTTTTTAACAAAATTTTTTTTTAATTTTTTTTTATTTTTTTCTATATTTTTTAATTTTTTTAATTTTTTCAAAAAAATTTTCATTTTGTTATATTTTTTTAAAATTTTTTTTTTAAATTTTGTTTTAATTTTTTAACAATTTCTTTTAAAAAAAATATTATTTATGTTTCTGTATTTTTTCTACATTTTTTATTTTTTTTCATTTTTAATTTTTTTTTTAATTTTAAAATTTTTTTTAAAATTTTTTTTAATTTTCTTATAATTTTTTTAATTTTAAAATTTTTTTTAAATAATTTGTTTTAATTTTTTAACAAATTTTTTTAAAATTATTTTTTATTTTCTTTAAATTTTTTTTTAATTTTTTTCTATATTTTTAACTTTTTTCATTTTTTTAAAAATTTTTTCATTTTGTTAAATTTTTTTAAAAATTTTTTAAAATTTATTTTATTTTTTATTTTTCTTTTAATTTTTTGTATATTTTTTTATTAAAAATATTTTTTTTTGTATTTTAAATTGTTTTATTTGAATTTTTTAATTTTTTTAAAAAAATTTTTGTTATTTTAAAATTTTTTTTATTAATTTTTAAAAAACTTTTTTTCATTTTTTAAATTTTTTAAAAATTTTTTAAAAAACTTTTTGAAATTTTTTGTTATTTTTTAAAATTTTTATTTGTTTATTTTTTTATTTTTCTTCTAAATTTTTGTATATTTTTTTATTAAAATTTTTTTTTTGTATTTATATTTTTTTACTTTAATTTTTTTAATTTTTTAATTTTTTATTAATTTTTTTAATATTTTTAAATTTTTTTTTAAGTTTTTAAAAAAAAATTTTTTTTGTAATTTTTATTTTTTTTTAATTTTCTTATAATTTTTTTATTTTTAAAATTATTTTTAATTTTTTTTAAATTTTTTTTTTAAAAAATTGTTTTAATTTTGTAACAAATTTTTTTAAAATTTTGTTTTAATTTTTTAACAATTTCTTTTTAAAAAATATTATTTATGTTTTTGTATTTTTTCTACATTTTTTAATTTTTTTAAATTTATTTTTTTTTAATTTTCTTATAATTTTTTTATTTTTTAAAAATTTTTTAAAATTTTTTAAAATTTTTTTTTAAAAAATTTGTTTTAATTTTTTAACAAAATTTTTTATAAATTTTTTTTATTTTTTAATTTTTTTTTAATTTTTTTCTATATTTTTTAATTTTGTAACAATTTTCTTTAAAATTTTTTTATTTATGTTTTTAAAATTTTTTTCTTATTTTTTAAAATTTTTTTTAATTTTTTAAATTTTTTTTAAAATTTTTTGTTTTTTTTATAATTTTTGTATTCTTTTTATTTATTTCTTTAAATTTTTTAAAAATTTGTTTAATTTTTTTAAAATTTTTTTTCTTATTTTTTTAGAATTTTTTTATTTTTTTTAAATTTTTAAAATTTTTTTTAATTTTCTTATAATTTTATTAATTTTTAAAATTTTTTTTAACTAATTTGTTTTAATTTTTTAACAAATTTTTTTAAAATTATTTTTTATTTTCTTTAAATTTTTTTTATTTTTTTTTTAAAAAAAATTTTCTATATTTTTTAACTTTTTCATTTTTTTAAAATTTTTTTATTTTTTTTAAATTTTTTTTATTTTTTTTTAAATTTTTAAAATTTTTTTTAAATTTTTTAAAAATTTTTTTAAATTTTTTTAAATTTTTTTTTAAAAAATTTGTTTTAATTTTTTAACAAAATTTTTTTTTAATTTTTTTTTTATTTTTTTCTATATTTTTTAATTTTTTTAATTTTTAAAAAAAATTTTCATTTTGTTATATTTTTTTAAAATTTTTTTTTTTAAATTTTGTTTTAATTTTTTAACAATTTCTTTTAAAAAAAATAGTATTTATGTTTTTGTATTTTTTCTACATTTTTTATTTTTTTTTTCATTTTTAATTTTTTTTTAATTTTAAAATTTTTTTTAATTTTCTTATAATTTTTTTAATTTTTAAATTTTTTTTTAAATAATTTGTTTTAATTTTTTAACAAATTTTTTTAAAATTATTTTTTATTTTCTTTAAATTTTTTTTATTTTTTTTTTAAATTTCTACATTTTTTAACTTTTTCATTTTTTTTAAATTTTTTTATTTTTTTTTTTAAATTTTTTAAAATTTTTTTTAAATTTTTTAAAATTTTTTTAAAATTTTTTTTTAATTTTCTTATAATTTTTTTATTTTTTAAAATTTTTTAAAATTTTTTTTAAATTTTGTTTAAAAAAATTGTTTTAATTTTTTAACAAAATTTTTAAAAATTTTTTTTATTTCTTATAAAAAATTTTTTTATTTTTTTTTTCAAAAAAAAATTTCTATATTTTTTAATTTTTTTTTCATTTTTTTTAAATTTTTATAAAAATTTTGTTTATTTTTTTTAAATTTTTATTTGTTTATTTTTTTTATTTTTTATTTTTCTTTTAATTTTTTGATATTTTTTTATTAAAATTTTTTTTCTTGTATTTTAAATTTTTATATATTTTTTAAATTAAAAAAAAAGTTTAATTTTTTTTTAATTTTTCACCTCTTTAATTTTTAATTTTTTTTAATTTCTTAACTTTAATTTTTTTAAATTTAAATTTTTTTATTTTTTTTTAAATTATAATTTTTTATTTCAAAAAATGTTTTTTTAATTTTCTTATAATTTTTTTTAAATTTTTAAAATTTTTTTTTTAATTTTCTTATAATTTTTTTTAATTTTGTTTTAATTTTTTAATTTTTTTTTTTTAAAAATTGTTTTAATTTTTTAACAAAATTAAAAAAAAATTTTTTTTATTTTTTTTTAAATTTTTTAAAAAACTTTTTAAATTTTTTTTTTTATTTTTTAAAATTTTTATTTGTTTATTTTTTTATTTTTCTTCTAAATTTTTGTATATTTTTTTATTTAAAATTTTTTTTTGTATTTAAATTTTTTTATTTTCATTTTTTTAAATTTTTTATTTTTATATTAATTATTTTAATATTTTTAATTTTTTTTTAAATTTTAAAAAAATTTTTTTTTTTTAATTTTTATTTTTTTTTTAATTTTCTTATAATTTTTTTATTTTTTAAAAATTTTAAAAAATTTTTTTTAATTTTTTTTTAAAAAATTGTTTTAATTTTTTAACAAATTTTTTTTAAATTTTGTTTTAATTTTTTAACAATTTCTTTTTAAAAAAATATTATTTATGTTTTTGTATTTTTCCTATATTTTTTAATTTTTTTAAATTTAATTTTTTTTAAATTTCTTATAATTTTTTTATTTTTTTAAAATTTTCTAAAATTTTTTAATTTTTTTTTTTAAAAAATTTGTTTTAATTTTTTAACAAAATTTTTTATAAATTTTTTTTATTTTTTTAATTTTTTTTTAATTTTTTTCTATATTTTTTAATTTTGTAACAATTTTCTTTAAAATTTTTTATTTATGTTTTTAAAATTTTTTTCTTATTTTTTAAAATTTTTTTTAATTTTTTAAATTTTTTTTTAAATTTTTTGTTTTTTTTTTATAATTTTTGTATTTTTTTTATTTATTTTTTTAAATTTTTTAAAAATTTGTTTAATTTTTTTAAATTTTTTTTCTTATTTTTTTTAGAATTTTTTTATTTTTTTTAAATTTTTAAAATTTTTTTTAATTTTCTTATAATTTTATTAATTTTTAAAATTTTTTTTAAATAATTTGTTTTAATTTTTTAACAAATTTTTTAAAATTATTTTTTATTTTCTTTAAATTTTTTTTATTTTTTTTTTTAAAAAAAATTTTCTATATTTTTTAACTTTTTCATTTTTTAAATTTTTTAAAAAACTTTTTAAATTTTTTTTTTATTTTTTTAAATTTTTATTTGTTTATTTTTTTATTTTTCTTCTAAATTTTTGTATATTTTTTTATTTAAAATTTTTTTTTGTATTTAAATTTTTTTATTTTAATTTTTTAAAATTTTTTATTTTTATATTAATTATTTTAATATTTTTAAATTTTTTTTTAAATTTTTAAAAAAAAAATTTTTAATTTTTTTTTAAAAATTGTTTTAATTTTTTAACAAATTTTTTAAAATTTTGTTTTAATTTTTTAACAATTTCTTTTAAAAAAAATATTATTTATGTTTTTGTATTTTTTCTACATTTTTTAATTTTTTTAAATTTAATTTTTTTTAAATTTTCTTATAATTTTTTTATTTTTTAAAAATTTTCTAAAATTTTTTAATTTTTTTTTTTAAAAAATTTGTTTTAATTTTTTAACCAATTTTTTTTTTTATTTTTTAAAATTTTTTTTTTAAATTTTTTAAAATTTTTTAAAATTTTTTAAAAATTTTCTTATAAATTTTTTTTAAAATTTTAAGAAAATTTTTTTTTAATTTTTTAAAATTTTTTTTAAAAAATTTGTTTTAATTTTTTAACAAAATTTTTTTATTTTTTTTTAGTTTTCTTATAAGTTTTTTTTTAAATTTAAAAAATTTTTTTAAAATTTTTTTTTAAAAAATTTGTTTAAATTTTTCAACAAAATTTTTTTAAAATTTTTTTTATTTTTTTAAAAAAAAATTTTTTTAATTTTTTTCTATATTTTTTAACTTTTTTCATTTTTTTAAAAATTTTTTCATTTTGTTAAATTTTTTTAAAAATTTTTTAAAATTTATTTTATTTTTTATTTTTCTTTTAATTTTTTGTATATTTTTTTATTAAAAATATTTTTTTTTGTATTTTAAATTGTTTTATTTGAATTTTTTAATTTTTTTAAAAAAATTTTTGTTATTTTAAAATTTTTTTATTAATTTTTAAAAAACTTTTTTTCATTTTTTAAATTTTTTTAAAATTTTTTAAAAAACTTTTTGAAATTTTTTGTTATTTTTTAAAATTTTTATTTGTTTATTTTTTTATTTTTCTTCTAAATTTTTGTATATTTTTTATTAAAATTTTTTTTTTGTATTTATATTTTTTTACTTTAATTTTTTTAATTTTTTAATTTTTTATTAATTTTTTTAATATTTTTAAAATTTTTTTTAAGTTTTTAAAAAAAAAATTTTTTTGTAATTTTTATTTTTTTTTAATTTTCTTATAATTTTTTTATTTTTAAAATTATTTTTAATTTTTTTTAAATTTTTTTTTAAAAAAATTGTTTTAATTTTTTAACAAATTTTTTTAAAATTTTGTTTTAATTTTTTAACAATTTCTTTTTAAAAAATATTATTTATGTTTTTGTATTTTTTCTACATTTTTTAATTTTTTTAAATTTAATTTTTTTTAATTTTCTTATAATTTTTTTATTTTTTAAAAATTTTTTAAAATTTTTTAAAATTTTTTTTTAAAAAATTTGTTTTAATTTTTTAACAAAATTTTTTATAAATTTTTTTTATTTTTTTAATTTTTTCTAAATTTTTTTCTATATTTTTTAACTTTTTTCATTTTTTTAAAAATTTTTTCATTTTGTTAAATTTTTTTAAAAATTTTTTAAAATTTATTTTATTTTTTATTTTTCTTTTAATTTTTTGTATATTTTTTTATTAAAAATATTTTTTTTGTATTTTAAATTGTTTTATTTGAATTTTTTAATTTTTTTAAAAAAATTTTTGTTATTTTAAAATTTTTTTTATTAATTTTTAAAAAACTTTTTTTCATTTTTTAAATTTTTTTAAAATTTTTTAAAAAACTTTTTGAAATTTTTTGTTATTTTTTAAAATTTTTATTTGTTTATTTTTTTATTTTTCTTCTAAATTTTTGTATATTTTTTTATTAAAATTTTTTTTTGTATTTATATTTTTTTACTTTAATTTTTTTAATTTTTTAATTTTTTTTTAATTTTTTTAATATTTTTAAAATTTTTTTTAAGTTTTTAAAAAAAAAATTTTTTTGTAATTTTTATTTTTTTTTAATTTTCTTATAATTTTTTTATTTTTAAAATTATTTTTAATTTTTTTTAAATTTTTTTTAAAAAAATTGTTTTAATTTTTTAACAAATTTTTTTAAAATTTTGTTTTAATTTTTTAACAATTTCTTTTTAAAAAATATTATTTATGTTTTTGTATTTTTTCTACATTTTTTAATTTTTTTAAATTTAATTTTTTTAATTTTCTTATAATTTTTTTATTTTTTAAAAATTTTTTAAAATTTTTTAAAAATTTTTTTTAAAAAATTTGTTTTAATTTTTTAACAAAATTTTTTATAAATTTTTTTTATTTTTTTAATTTTTTTTTAATTTTTTTCTATATTTTTTAATTTTGTAACAATTTTCTTTAAAATTTTTTTATTTATGTTTTTAAAATTTTTTTCTTATTTTTTAAAATTTTTTTTAATTTTTTAAATTTTTTTTTAAATTTTTTGTTTTTTTTTATAATTTTTGTATTTTTTTTATTTATTTTTTTAAATTTTTTAAAAATTTGTTTAATTTTTTTAAAATTTTTTTTCTTATTTTTTTTAGAATTTTTTTATTTTTTTTAAATTTTTAAAATTTTTTTTAATTTTCTTATAATTTTATTAATTTTTAAAATTTTTTTAAATAATTTGTTTTAATTTTTTAACAAATTTTTTTAAAATTATTTTTTATTTTCTTTAAATTTTTTTTATTTTTTTTTTAAAAAAATTTTCTATATTTTTTAACTTTTTCATTTTTTTAAAATTTTTTTATTTTTTTTAAATTTTTTTATTTTTTTTTAAATTTTTAAAATTTTTTTTTAAATTTTTTAAAAATTTTTTTAAATTTTTTTAAATTTTTTTTTAAAAAATTTGTTTTAATTTTTTAACAAAATTTTTTTTTAATTTTTTTTTATTTTTTTCTATATTTTTTAATTTTTTTAATTTTTTTAAAAAAATTTTCATTTTGTTATATTTTTTTTAAATTTTTTTTTTAAATTTTGTTTTAATTTTTTAACAATTTCTTTTAAAAAAAATATTATTTATGTTTTTGTATTTTTTCTACATTTTTTATTTTTTTTTTTCATTTTTAATTTTTTTTTAATTTTAAAATTTTTTTTAAAAATTTTTTTTAATTTTCTTATAATTTTTTTAATTTTTAAATTTTTTTTTAAATAATTTGTTTTAATTTTTTAACAAATTTTTTTAAAATTATTTTTTATTTTCTTTAAATTTTTTTATTTTTTTTTTTTAAATTTTTTAAAATTTTTTAAAATTTTTTAAAAATTTTCTTATAAATTTTTTTTAAAATTTTAAGAAATTTTTTTTTTAATTTTTTAAAATTTTTTTTAAAAAATTTGTTTTAATTTTTTAACAAAATTTTTTTATTTTTTTTTAGTTTTCTTATAAGTTTTTTTTTAAATTTAAAAAAAATTTTTTAAATTTTTTTTTAAAAAATTTGTTTAAATTTTTCAACAAAATTTTTTTAAAATTTTTTTTATTTTTTAAAAAAAAAAATTTTTTAATTTTTTTCTATATTTTTTAACTTTTTTCATTTTTTTAAAAATTTTTTCAGTTTGTTAAATTTTTTTAAAAATTTTTTAAAATTTATTTTATTTTTTATTTTTCTTTTAATTTTTTGTATATTTTTTTATTAAAAATATTTTTTTTGTATTTTAAATTGTTTTATTTGAATTTTTTAATTTTTTTAAAAAAATTTTTGTTATTTTAAAATTTTTTTTATTAATTTTTAAAAAACTTTTTTTCATTTTTTAAATTTTTTTAAAATTTTTTAAAAAACTTTTTGAAATTTTTTGTTATTTTTTAAAATTTTTATTTGTTTATTTTTTTATTTTTCTTCTAAATTTTTGTATATTTTTTTATTAAAATTTTTTTTTTGTATTTATATTTTTTTACTTTAATTTTTTTAATTTTTTAATTTTTTATTAATTTTTTTAATATTTTTAAAATTTTTTTTAAGTTTTTAAAAAAAATTTTTTTTTGTAATTTTTATTTTTTTTTAATTTTCTTATAATTTTTTTATTTTTAAAATTATTTTTAATTTTTTTTAAATTTTTTTTTAAAAAAATTGTTTTAATTTTTTAACAAATTTTTTTAAAATTTTGTTTTAATTTTTTAACAATTTCTTTTTAAAAAATATTATTTATGTTTTTGTATTTTTTCTACATTTTTTAATTTTTTTAAATTTAATTTTTTTTAATTTTCTTATAATTTTTTTATTTTTTAAAAATTTTTTAAAATTTTTTAAAATTTTTTTTTAAAAAATTTGTTTTAATTTTTTAACAAAATTTTTTATAAATTTTTTTTATTTTTTTAATTTTTTTTAAATTTTTTTCTATATTTTTTAACTTTTTTCATTTTTTTAAAAATTTTTTCATTTTGTTAAATTTTTTTAAAAATTTTTTAAAATTTATTTTATTTTTTATTTTTCTTTTAATTTTTTGTATATTTTTTTATTAAAAATATTTTTTTTTGTATTTTAAATTGTTTTATTTGAATTTTTTAATTTTTTTAAAAAAATTTTTGTTATTTTAAAATTTTTTTTATTAATTTTTAAAAAACTTTTTTTCATTTTTTAAATTTTTTTAAAATTTTTTAAAAAACTTTTTGAAATTTTTTGTTATTTTTTAAAATTTTTATTTGTTTATTTTTTTATTTTTCTTCTAAATTTTTGTATATTTTTTTATTAAAATTTTTTTTTGTATTTATATTTTTTTACTTTAATTTTTTTAATTTTTTAATTTTTTTTTAATTTTTTTAATATTTTTAAAATTTTTTTTAAGTTTTTAAAAAAAAAAATTTTTTTGTAATTTTTATTTTTTTTTAATTTTCTTATAATTTTTTTATTTTTAAAATTATTTTTAATTTTTTTTAAATTTTTTTTTTAAAAAAATTGTTTTAATTTTTTAACAAATTTTTTTAAAATTTTGTTTTAATTTTTTAACAATTTCTTTTTAAAAAATATTATTTATGTTTTTGTATTTTTTCTACATTTTTTAATTTTTTTAAATTTAATTTTTTTAATTTTCTTATAATTTTTTTATTTTTTAAAAATTTTTTAAAATTTTTTAAAAATTTTTTTTAAAAAATTTGTTTTAATTTTTTAACAAAATTTTTTATAAATTTTTTTTATTTTTTTAATTTTTTTTTAATTTTTTTCTATATTTTTTAATTTTGTAACAATTTTCTTTAAAATTTTTTTATTTATGTTTTTAAAATTTTTTTCTTATTTTTTAAAATTTTTTTTAATTTTTTAAATTTTTTTTTAAATTTTTTGTTTTTTTTTATAATTTTTGTATTTTTTTTATTTATTTTTTTAAATTTTTTAAAAATTTGTTTAATTTTTTTAAAATTTTTTTTCTTATTTTTTTTAGAATTTTTTTATTTTTTTTAAATTTTTAAAATTTTTTTTAATTTTCTTATAATTTTATTAATTTTTAAAATTTTTTTAAATAATTTGTTTTAATTTTTTAACAAATTTTTTTAAAATTATTTTTTATTTTCTTTAAATTTTTTTATTTTTTTTTTTAAATTTTTTAAAATTTTTTAAAATTTTTTAAAAATTTTCTTATAAATTTTTTTTAAAATTTTAAGAAATTTTTTTTTTAATTTTTTAAAATTTTTTTTAAAAAATTTGTTTTAATTTTTTAACAAAATTTTTTTATTTTTTTTTAGTTTTCTTATAAGTTTTTTTTTAAATTTAAAAAAAATTTTTTAAATTTTTTTTTAAAAAATTTGTTTAAATTTTTCAACAAAATTTTTTTAAAATTTTTTTTATTTTTTAAAAAAAAAAATTTTTTAATTTTTTTCTATATTTTTTAACTTTTTTCATTTTTTTAAAAATTTTTTCAGTTTGTTAAATTTTTTTAAAAATTTTTTAAAATTTATTTTATTTTTTATTTTTCTTTTAATTTTTTGTATATTTTTTTATTAAAAATATTTTTTTTGTATTTTAAATTGTTTTATTTGAATTTTTTAATTTTTTTAAAAAAATTTTTGTTATTTTAAAATTTTTTTTATTAATTTTTAAAAAACTTTTTTTCATTTTTTAAATTTTTTTAAAATTTTTTAAAAAACTTTTTGAAATTTTTTGTTATTTTTTAAAATTTTTATTTGTTTATTTTTTTATTTTTCTTCTAAATTTTTGTATATTTTTTTATTAAAATTTTTTTTTTGTATTTATATTTTTTTACTTTAATTTTTTTAATTTTTTAATTTTTTATTAATTTTTTTAATATTTTTAAAATTTTTTTTAAGTTTTTAAAAAAAAATTTTTTTTTGTAATTTTTATTTTTTTTTAATTTTCTTATAATTTTTTTATTTTTAAAATTATTTTTAATTTTTTTTAAATTTTTTTTTAAAAAAATTGTTTTAATTTTTTAACAAATTTTTTTAAAATTTTGTTTTAATTTTTTAACAATTTCTTTTTAAAAAATATTATTTATGTTTTTGTATTTTTTCTACATTTTTTAATTTTTTTAAATTTAATTTTTTTTAATTTTCTTATAATTTTTTATTTTTTAAAAATTTTTTAAAATTTTTTAAAATTTTTTTTAAAAAATTTGTTTTAATTTTTTAACAAAATTTTTTATAAATTTTTTTTATTTTTTTAATTTTTTTTTAATTTTTTTCTATATTTTTTAATTTTGTAACAATTTTCTTTAAAATTTTTTTATTTATGTTTTTAAAATTTTTTTCTTATTTTTTAAAATTTTTTTTAATTTTTAAAATTTTTTTTTAAATTTTTTGTTTTTTTTTTATAATTTTTGTATTTTTTTTATTTATTTTTTTAAATTTTTTAAAAATTTGTTTAATTTTTTTAAATTTTTTTTTCTTATTTTTTTTAGAATTTTTTTATTTTTTTTAATTTTCTTATAATTTTATTAATTTTTAAATTTTTTTTAAATAATTTGTTTTAATTTTTTAACAAATTTTTTTAAAATTATTTTTTATTTTCTTTAAATTTCTTTTATTTTTTTTTAAAAAAAATTTTCTATATTTTTTAACTTTTTCATTTTTTTTAAATTTTTTTATTTTTTTTAAATTTTTTTATTTTTTTTTAAATTTTTAAAATTTTTTTTTAAATTTTTTAAAAATTTTTTTAAATTTTTTTAAATTTTTTTAAAAAAATTTGTTTTAATTTTTTAACAAAATTTTTTTTTAATTATTTTTTAATTTTTCTATATTTTTTAATTTTTTTAATTTTTTTAAAAAAATTTTCATTTTGTTATATTTTTTTTAAATTTTTTTTTTAAATTTTGTTTTAATTTTTTAACAATTTCTTTTAAAAAAAATATTATTTATGTTTCTGTATTTTTTCTGCATTTTTTATTTTTTTTCATTTTTAATTTTTTTTTTAATTTTAAAATTTTTTTAAAAATTTTTTTTAATTTTCTTATAATTTTTTTAATTTTAAAAATTTTTTTTAAATAATTTGTTTTAATTTTTTAACAAATTTTTTTAAAATTATTTTTTATTTTCTTTAAATTTTTTTTATATTTTTAAAAAAAATTTCTATATTTTTTAACTTTTTCATTTTTTTTAAATTTTTTTATTTTTTTTTAAATTTTAAAAATTTTTTTTTTAATTTTTTTTTAATTTTCTTATAATTTTTTTATTTTTTAAAATTTTTAAAAATTTTTTTTAAATTTTGTTTAAAAAAATTGTTTTAATTTTTTAACAAAATTTTTTTTATTTCTTATAAAAAATTTTTTTATTTTTTTTTTTAAAAAAAATTTTCTATATTTTTTAATTTTTTTTTCATTTTTTTAAATTTTTTAAAAAACTTTTTAAATTTTTTTTTTATTTTTTTAAATTTTTATTTGTTTATTTTTTTATTTTTCTTCTAAATTTTTGTATATTTTTTTATTTAAAATTTTTTTTTGTATTTAAATTTTTTTATTTTGATTTTTTAAAATTTTTTATTTTTATATTAATTATTTTAATATTTTTAAATTTTTTTTAAATTTTTAAAAAAAAAAATTTTTAATTTTTTTTTAAAAATTGTTTTAATTTTTTAACAAATTTTTTAAAATTTTGTTTTAATTTTTAACAATTTCTTTTAAAAAAAATATTATTTATGTTTTTGTATTTTTTCTACATTTTTTAATTTTTTTAAATTTAATTTAAATTTTCTTATAATTTTTTTATTTTTTAAAAATTTTCTAAAATTTTTTAATTTTTTTTTTTAAAAAATTTGTTTTAATTTTTTAACCAAATTTTTTTTTTATTTTTTAAAATTTTTTTTTAAATTTTTTAAAATTTTTTAAAATTTTTTAAAAATTTTCTTATAAATTTTTTTTAAAATTTAAGAAAATTTTTTTTAATTTTTTAAAATTTTTTAAAAAATTTGTTTTAATTTTTTAACAAAATTTTTTTATTTTTTTTTAGTTTTCTTATAAGTTTTTTTTAAATTTAAAAAATTTTTTAAAATTTTTTTTTAAAAAATTTGTTTAAATTTTTCAACAAAATTTTTTAAAATTTTTTTTATTTTTTAAAAAAATTTTTTTAATTTTTTTCTATATTTTTAACTTTTTCATTTTTTAAAAATTTTTTCATTTTGTTAAATTTTTTTAAAAATTTTTTAAAATTTATTTTATTTTTTATTTTTCTTTTAATTTTTGTATATTTTTTTATTAAAAATATTTTTTTTTGTATTTTAAATTGTTTTATTTGAATTTTTAATTTTTTAAAAAATTTTTGTTATTTTAAAATTTTTTTATTAATTTTTAAAAACTTTTTTTCATTTTTAAATTTTTTTAAAATTTTTTAAAAACTTTTTGAAATTTTTGTTATTTTTTAAAATTTTTATTTGTTTATTTTTTATTTTTCTTCTAAATTTTTGTATATTTTTTATTAAAATTTTTTTTTTGTATTTATATTTTTTTACTTTAATTTTTTAATTTTTAATTTTTTATTAATTTTTTAATATTTTTTAAATTTTTTTAAGTTTTAAAAAAAAAATTTTTTTGTAATTTTTATTTTTTTTTAATTTTTATAATTTTTTTATTTTTAAAATTATTTTTAATTTTTTTAAATTTTTTTTAAAAAAATTGTTTTAATTTTTAACAAATTTTTTTAAAATTTTGTTTTTAATTTTTTAACAATTTCTTTTAAAAAATATTATTTATGTTTTTGTATTTTTTCTACATTTTTTAATTTTTTTAAATTTAATTTTTTTAATTTTCTTATAATTTTTTATTTTTTAAAATTTTTTAAATTTTTAAATTTTTTTTAAAAAATTTGTTTTAATTTTTTAACAAAATTTTTTATAATTTTTTTATTTTTTAATTTTTTAAAATTTTTTCTATATTTTTAATTTTGTAACAATTTTCTTTAAAAATTTTTTATTTATGTTTTTAAAATTTTTTTCTTATTTTTTAAAATTTTTTTTAATTTTTTAATTTTTTTAAATTTTTTGTTTTTTTTTATAATTTTTGTATTTTTTTTATTTATTTTTTTAAATTTTTTAAAAATTTGTTAATTTTTTAAAATTTTTTTCTTATTTTTTTAGAATTTTTTTATTTTTTTTAAATTTTTAAATTTTTTTAATTTTCTTATAATTTTATTAATTTTAAAAAATTTTTTAAATAATTTGTTTTAATTTTTTTAACAAATTTTTTTAAAATTATTTTTATTTTCTTTAAATTTTTTTTATTTTTTTTTTTAAAAAATTTCTATATTTTTTAACTTTTTCATTTTTTTTAAATTTTTTTATTTTTTTAAATTTTTTTATTTTTTTTTAAATTTTTAAAATTTTTTTTAATTTTTAAATTTTTTTTAATTTTTTTAAATTTTTTTTAAAAAATTTGTTTTAATTTTTTAACAAAATTTTTTTTTAATTTTTTTTTATTTTTTTCTATATTTTTAATTTTTTTAATTTTTTCAAAAAAATTTTCATTTTGTTATATTTTTTAAAATTTTTTTTAAATTTTGTTTTAATTTTTTAACAATTTCTTTTAAAAAAAATATTATTTATGTTTCTGTATTTTTTCTACATTTTTATTTTTTTTCATTTTTAATTTTTTTTTAATTTTAAAATTTTTTTTAAAATTTTTTTTAATTTTCTTATAATTTTTTTAATTTTAAAATTTTTTTTAAATAATTTGTTTAATTTTTAACAAATTTTTTTAAAATTATTTTTTATTTTCTTTAAATTTTTTTTTAATTTTTTTCTATATTTTTAACTTTTTTCATTTTTTTAAAAATTTTTTCATTTTGTTAAATTTTTTAAAAAATTTTTTAAAATTTATTTTATTTTTTATTTTTCTTTTAATTTTTTGTATATTTTTTTATTAAAAATATTTTTTTTTGTATTTTAAATTGTTTTATTTGAATTTTTTAATTTTTTTAAAAAATTTTTGTTATTTTAAAATTTTTTTTATTAATTTTAAAAACTTTTTTTCATTTTTTAAATTTTTTAAAAATTTTTTAAAAAACTTTTGAAATTTTTTGTTATTTTTTAAAATTTTTATTTGTTTATTTTTTTATTTTTCTTCTAAATTTTTGTATATTTTTTATTAAAATTTTTTTTTGTATTTATATTTTTTACTTTAATTTTTTTAATTTTTTAATTTTTTATTAATTTTTTTAATATTTTTAAATTTTTTTTAAGTTTTTAAAAAAAAATTTTTTTTGTAATTTTTATTTTTTTTAATTTTCTTATAATTTTTTTATTTTTAAAATTATTTTTAATTTTTTTTAAATTTTTTTTTTAAAAAATTGTTTTAATTTTGTAACAAATTTTTTAAAATTTTGTTTTAATTTTTTAACAATTTCTTTTTAAAAATATTATTTATGTTTTTGTATTTTTTCTACATTTTTTAATTTTTTTAAATTTATTTTTTTTAATTTTCTTATAATTTTTTTATTTTTTAAAAATTTTTTAAAATTTTTTAAAATTTTTTTTTAAAAAATTTGTTTTAATTTTTTAACAAAATTTTTATAAATTTTTTTTATTTTTTAATTTTTTTTAATTTTTTTCTATATTTTTTAATTTTGTAACAATTTTCTTTAAAATTTTTTTATTTATGTTTTAAAATTTTTTCTTATTTTTTAAAATTTTTTTAATTTTTTAAATTTTTTTTAAAATTTTTTGTTTTTTTTATAATTTTTGTATTCTTTTTATTTATTTCTTTAAATTTTTTAAAAATTTGTTTAATTTTTTTTAAAATTTTTTTCTTATTTTTTTTAGAATTTTTTTATTTTTTTAAATTTTTAAAATTTTTTTTAATTTTCTTATAATTTTATTAATTTTAAAATTTTTTTTAACTAATTTGTTTTAATTTTTTAACAAATTTTTTTAAAATTATTTTTTATTTTCTTTAAATTTTTTTTATTTTTTTTTTAAAAAAAATTTTCTATATTTTTTAACTTTTTCATTTTTTTAAAATTTTTTTATTTTTTTAAATTTTTTTATTTTTTTTAAATTTTAAAATTTTTTTAAATTTTTTAAAAATTTTTTTAAATTTTTTAAATTTTTTTTTAAAAAATTTGTTTTAATTTTTTAACAAAATTTTTTTTTAATTTTTTTTTATTTTTTTCTATATTTTTTAATTTTTTTAATTTTTAAAAAAAATTTTCATTTTGTTATATTTTTTAAAATTTTTTTTTTAAATTTTGTTTTAATTTTTTAACAATTTCTTTTAAAAAAAATAGTATTTATGTTTTTGTATTTTTTCTACATTTTTATTTTTTTTTTCATTTTTAATTTTTTTTTAATTTTAAAATTTTTTTTAATTTCTTATAATTTTTTTAATTTTTAAATTTTTTTTTAAATAATTTGTTTTAATTTTTTAACAAATTTTTTTAAAATTATTTTTTATTTTCTTTAAATTTTTTTTATTTTTTTTTAAATTTCTACATTTTTTAACTTTTTCATTTTTTTAAAATTTTTTATTTTTTTTTTAAATTTTTTAAAATTTTTTTTAAATTTTTTAAAATTTTTTTAAAATTTTTTTTTAATTTTCTTATAATTTTTTTATTTTTAAAATTTTTTAAAATTTTTTTTAAATTTTGTTTAAAAAAATTGTTTTAATTTTTTAACAAAATTTTTAAAAAATTTTTTTTATTTCTTATAAAAATTTTTTTATTTTTTTTTCAAAAAAAATTTCTATATTTTTTAATTTTTTTTCATTTTTTTAAATTTTTATAAAATTTTGTTATTTTTTAAATTTTTATTTGTTTATTTTTTTTATTTTTTATTTTCTTTTAATTTTTTGTATATTTTTTTATTAAAATTTTTTTTCTTGTATTTTAAATTTTTATATATTTTTTAAATTAAAAAAAAATTTATTTTTATTTGTTTATTTTTTTTATTTTTTATTTTTCTTTTAATTTTTTGTATATTTTTTTATTAAAATTTTTTTTCTTGTATTTTAAATTTTTATATATTTTTTAAATTAAAAAAAAAATTTAATTTTTTTTTAATTTTTCACCTCTTTAATTTTTAATTTTTTTTAATTTTCTTAACTTTAATTTTTTTTAAATTTAAATTTTTTTATTTTTTTTTAAATTATAATTTTTTATTTCAAAAAATGTTTTTTTAATTTTCTTATAATTTTTTTTAAATTTTTAAAATTTTTTTTTTAATTTTCTTATAATTTTTTTTTAATTTTGTTTTAATTTTTTAATTTTTTTTTTTTAAAAATTGTTTTAATTTTTTAACAAAATTAAAAAAAAAATTTTTTTATTTTTTTTTAAATTTTTTAAAAAACTTTTTAAATTTTTTTTTTATTTTTTAAAATTTTTATTTGTTTATTTTTTTATTTTTCTTCTAAATTTTTGTATATTTTTTTATTTAAAATTTTTTTTTGTATTTAAATTTTTTTATTTTCATTTTTTTAAATTTTTTATTTTTATATTAATTATTTTAATATTTTTAATTTTTTTTTAAATTTTAAAAAATTTTTTTTTTTTAATTTTTATTTTTTTTTTAATTTTCTTATAATTTTTTTATTTTTTAAAAATTTTAAAAAATTTTTTTTAATTTTTTTTTAAAAAATTGTTTTAATTTTTTAACAAATTTTTTTTAAATTTTGTTTTAATTTTTTAACAATTTCTTTTTAAAAAAATATTATTTATGTTTTTGTATTTTTCCTATATTTTTTAATTTTTTTAAATTTAATTTTTTTTAAATTTTCTTATAATTTTTTTATTTTTTTAAAATTTTCTAAAATTTTTTAATTTTTTTTTTTAAAAAATTTGTTTTAATTTTTTAACAAAATTTTTTATAAATTTTTTTTATTTTTTTAATTTTTTTTAAATTTTTTTCTATATTTTTTAATTTTGTAACAATTTTCTTTAAAAATTTTTTATTTATGTTTTTAAAATTTTTTTCTTATTTTTTAAAATTTTTTTTAATTTTTTAAATTTTTTTTTAAATTTTTTGTTTTTTTTTTTATAATTTTTGTATTTTTTTTATTTATTTTTTTAAATTTTTTAAAAATTTGTTTAATTTTTTTAAAATTTTTTTTCTTATTTTTTTTAGAATTTTTTTATTTTTTTTAAATTTTTAAAATTTTTTTTAATTTTCTTATAATTTTATTAATTTTTAAAATTTTTTTTAAATAATTTGTTTTAATTTTTTAACAAATTTTTTTAAAATTATTTTTTATTTTCTTTAAATTTTTTTTATTTTTTTTTTTAAAAAAAATTTTCTATATTTTTTAACTTTTTCATTTTTTTAAAATTTTTTTATTTTTTTTAAATTTTTTTATTTTTTTTTAAATTTTAAAATTTTTTTTTTAAATTTTTTAAAAATTTTTTTAAATTTTTTTAAATTTTTTTTTAAAAAATTTGTTTTAATTTTTTAACAAAATTTTTTTTTAATTTTTTTAAAAAAATTTTCATTTTGTTATATTTTTTTAAAATTTTTTTTTTTAAATTTTGTTTTAATTTTTTAACAATTTCTTTTAAAAAAAATATTATTTATGTTTCTGTATTTTTTCTACATTTTAATTTTTTTTTTAATTTTAAAATTTTTTTAAAATTTTTTTTTAATTTTCTTATAATTTTTTTAATTTTAAAATTTTTTTTAAATAATTTGTTTTAATTTTTTAACAAATTTTTTTAAAATTTTGTTTTAATTTTTTAACAATTTCTTTTTAAAAAATATTATTTATGTTTTTGTATTTTTTCTACACTTTTTAATTTTTTTAAATTTAATTTTTTTTAATTTTCTTATAATTTTTTTATTTTTTAAAAATTTTTTAAAATTTTTTAAAATTTTTTTTTAAAAAATTTGTTTTAATTTTTTAACAAAATTTTTTATAAATTTTTTTTATTTTTTTAATTTTTTTAATTTTTTTCTATATTTTTTAATTTTGTAACAATTTTCTTTAAATTTTTTTATTTATGTTTTTAAAATTTTTTTCTTATTTTTTAAAATTTTTTTAATTTTTTAATTTTTTTTTAAATTTTTTGTTTTTTTTTATAATTTTTGTATTTTTTTTATTTATTTTTTTAAATTTTTTAAAAATTTGTTTAATTTTTTTAAAATTTTTTTTCTTATTTTTTTTAGAATTTTTTTATTTTTTTTAAATTTTTAAATTTTTTTTTAATTTTCTTATAATTTTATTAATTTTTAAAATTTTTTTTAACTAATTTGTTTTAATTTTTTAACAAATTTTTTAAAATTATTTTTTATTTTCTTTAAATTTTTTTTATTTTTTTTTAAAAAAAATTTTCTATATTTTTTAACTTTTTCATTTTTTTGAAATTTTTTTATTTTTTTAAAATTTTTTTATTTTTTTTTAAATTTTTAAATTTTTTTTTAAATTTTTTAAAAATTTTTTTAAATTTTTTAAAAATTTTTTTAAATTTTTTAAAAATTTTTTTAAATTTTTTTAAATTTTTTTTTAAAAAATTTGTTTTAATTTTTTAACAAAATTTTTTTTTAATTTTTTTTTATTTTTTTCTATATTTTTTAATTTTTTTAATTTTTTTAAAAAAATTTTCATTTTGTTATATTTTTTTAAAATTTTTTTTTTAAATTTTGTTTTAATTTTTTAACAATTTCTTTTAAAAAAAATATTATTTATGTTTTTGTATTTTTTCTACATTTTTTATTTTTTTTTTCATTTTTAATTTTTTTTTAATTTTAAAATTTTTTTTAAAAAATTTTTTTAATTTTCTTATAATTTTTTTAATTTTTAAATTTTTTTTTAAATAATATGTTTTAATTTTTTAACAAATTTTTTTAAAATTATTTTTTATATTCTTTAAATTTTTTTTATTTTTTTTTTAAATTTCTACATTTTTTAACTTTTTCATTTTTTTAAAATTTTTTTATTTTTTTTTTAAATTTTTTAAAATTTTTTTTAAATTTTTTAAAATTTTTTTAAAATTTTTTTTTAATTTTCTTATAATTTTTTTATTTTTTAAAATTTTTTAAAATTTTTTTTAAATTTTGTTTAAAAAAATTGTTTTAATTTTTTAACAAAATTTTAAAAAATTTTTTTTATTTCTTATAAAAAATTTTTTTATTTTTTTTTTCAAAAAAAAATTTCTATATTTTTTAATTTTTTTTTCATTTTTTTTAAATTTTTTTAAAATTTTTTTAAAAATTTTGTTTATTTTTTTTAAATTTTTATTTGTTTATTTTTTTTATTTTTTATTTTTCTTTTAATTTTTTGTATATTTTTTTATTAAAATTTTTTTTTGTATTTAAATTTTTTTATTTTCATTTTTTTAAATTTTTTATTTTTATATTAATTATTTTAATATTTTTAATTTTTTTTTAAATTTTAAAAAAAAAAATTTTTTTTAATTTTTAATTTTTTTTTAATTTTCTTATAATTTTTTTATTTTTTAAAAATTTTAAAAAAATTTTTTTAATTTTTTTTTAAAAAATTGTTTTAATTTTTTAACAAATTTTTTTTAAATTTTGTTTTAATTTTTTAACAATTTCTTTTTAAAAAAATATTATTTATGTTTTTGTATTTTTTCTACATTTTTTAATTTTTTTAAATTTAATTTTTTTTAAATTTTCTTACAATTTTTTTATTTTTTTAAAATTTTCTAAAATTTTTTAATTTTTTTTTTTAAAAAATTTGTTTTAATTTTTTAACAAAATTTTTTATAAATTTTTTTTATTTTTTTAATTTTTTTTTAATTTTTTTCTATATTTTTTAATTTTGTAACAATTTTCTTTAAAATTTTTTTATTTATGTTTTTAAAATTTTTTTCTTATTTTTTAAAATTTTTTTTAATTTTTTAAATTTTTTTTTAAATTTTTTGTTTTTTTTTTATAATTTTTGTATTTTTTTTATTTATTTTTTTAAATTTTTTAAAAATTTGTTTAATTTTTTTAAAATTTTTTTTCTTATTTTTTTTAGAATTTTTTTATTTTTTTTAAATTTTTAAAATTTTTTTTAATTTTCTTATAATTTTATTAATTTTTAAAATTTTTTTTAAATAATTTGTTTTAATTTTTTAACAAATTTTTTTAAAATTATTTTTTATTTTCTTTAAATTTTTTTTATTTTTTTTTTTAAAAAAAATTTTCTATATTTTTTAACTTTTTCATTTTTTTTAAATTTTTTTATTTTTTTTAAATTTTTTTATTTTTTTTTAAATTTTTAAAATTTTTTTTTAAATTTTTTAAAATTTTTTTAAATTTTTTAAAAATTTTTTTAAATTTTTTTAAATTTTTTTTTAAAAAATTTGTTTTAATTTTTTAACAAAATTTTTTTTTAATTTTTTTAAAAAAATTTTCATTTTGTTATATTTTTTTAAAATTTTTTTTTTTAAATTTTGTTTTAATTTTTTAACAATTTCTTTTAAAAAAAATATTATTTATGTTTCTGTATTTTTTCTACATTTTTTATTTTTTTTCATTTTAATTTTTTTTTTAATTTTAAAATTTTTTTTAAAATTTTTTTTTAATTTTCTTATAATTTTTTTAATTTTAAAATTTTTTTTAAATAATTTGTTTAATTTTTTAACAAATTTTTTTAAAATTTTGTTTTAATTTTTAACAATTTCTTTTTAAAAAATATTATTTATGTTTTTGTATTTTTCTACACTTTTTAATTTTTTTAAATTTAATTTTTTTTAATTTTCTTATAATTTTTTTATTTTTTAAAAATTTTTTAAAATTTTTTAAAATTTTTTTTTAAAAAATTTGTTTTAATTTTTTAACAAAATTTTTTATAAATTTTTTTTATTTTTTTAATTTTTTTAATTTTTTTCTATATTTTTAATTTTGTAACAATTTTCTTTAAATTTTTTTTATTTATGTTTTTAAAATTTTTTTCTTATTTTTTAAAATTTTTTTTTAATTTTTTAATTTTTTTTTTAAATTTTTTGTTTTTTTTTATAATTTTTGTATTTTTTTTATTTATTTTTTTAAATTTTTTAAAAATTTGTTTAATTTTTTTAAAATTTTTTTTCTTATTTTTTTTAGAATTTTTTTATTTTTTTTAAATTTTAAATTTTTTTTTAATTTTCTTATAATTTTATTAATTTTAAAAATTTTTTTTAACTAATTTGTTTTAATTTTTTAACAAATTTTTTAAAATTATTTTTTTATTTTCTTTAAATTTTTTTTATTTTTTTTTAAAAAAAATTTTCTATATTTTTTAACTTTTTCATTTTTTTGAAATTTTTTTATTTTTTTAAAATTTTTTTATTTTTTTTTAAATTTTTAAATTTTTTTTAAATTTTTTAAAATTTTTTAATTTTTTAAAAATTTTTTTAAATTTTTTTAAATTTTTTTTTAAAAAATTTGTTTTAATTTTTTAACAAAATTTTTTTTTAATTTTTTTTTTATTTTTTTCTATATTTTTTAATTTTTTAATTTTTTTAAAAAAATTTTCATTTTGTTATATTTTTTTAAAATTTTTTTTTTTAAATTTTGTTTTAATTTTTTAACAATTTCTTTTAAAAAAATATTATTTATGTTTTTGTATTTTTTCTACATTTTTTATTTTTTTTTTCATTTTTAATTTTTTTTAATTTTAAAATTTTTTTTAAAAATTTTTTTAATTTTCTTATAATTTTTTTAATTTTTAAATTTTTTTTTAAATAATATGTTTTAATTTTTTAACAAATTTTTTAAAATTATTTTTTATATTCTTTAAATTTTTTTATTTTTTTTTTAAATTTCTACATTTTTTAACTTTTTCATTTTTTTAAAATTTTTTTATTTTTTTTTTAAATTTTTTAAAATTTTTTTAAATTTTTTAAAATTTTTTTAAAATTTTTTTTTAATTTTCTTATAATTTTTTTATTTTTTAAAATTTTTTAAAATTTTTTTTAAATTTTGTTTAAAAAAATTGTTTTAATTTTTTAACAAAATTTTAAAAAATTTTTTTTATTTCTTATAAAAAAATTTTTTATTTTTTTTTTCAAAAAAAAATTTCTATATTTTTTAATTTTTTTTTCATTTTTTTTAAATTTTTTTAAAATTTTTTAAAAATTTTGTTTATTTTTTTTAAATTTTTATTTGTTTATTTTTTTTATTTTTTATTTTTCTTTTAATTTTTTGTATATTTTTTTATTAAAATTTTTTTTGTATTTAAATTTTTTATTTTCATTTTTTTAAATTTTTTATTTTTATATTAATTATTTTAATATTTTTAATTTTTTTTTAAATTTTAAAAAAAAAATTTTTTTTTAATTTTTAATTTTTTTTAATTTTCTTATAATTTTTTTATTTTTTAAAAATTTTAAAAAATTTTTTTAATTTTTTTTAAAAAATTGTTTTAATTTTTTAACAAATTTTTTTTAAATTTTGTTTTAATTTTTTAACAATTTCTTTTTAAAAAAATATTATTTATGTTTTTGTATTTTTCTACATTTTTTAATTTTTTTAAATTTAATTTTTTTTAAATTTTCTTACAATTTTTTTATTTTTTTAAAATTTTCTAAAATTTTTTAATTTTTTTTTTAAAAAATTTGTTTTAATTTTTTAACAAAATTTTTTATAAATTTTTTTATTTTTTTAATTTTTTTTAATTTTTTTCTATATTTTTTAATTTTGTAACAATTTTCTTTAAAATTTTTTTATTTATGTTTTTAAAATTTTTTTCTTATTTTTTAAAATTTTTTTTAATTTTTTAAAATTTTTTTTTAAATTTTTTGTTTTTTTTTATAATTTTTGTATTTTTTTTATTTATTTTTTAAATTTTTTAAAAATTTGTTTAATTTTTTTAAAATTTTTTTTCTTATTTTTTTTAGAATTTTTTTATTTTTTTTAAATTTTTAAAATTTTTTTAATTTTCTTATAATTTTATTAATTTTTAAAATTTTTTTTAAATAATTTGTTTTAATTTTTTAACAAATTTTTTTAAAATTATTTTTTATTTTCTTTAAATTTTTTTTATTTTTTTTTTTAAAAAAAATTTTCTATATTTTTTAACTTTTTCATTTTTTTTAAATTTTTTTATTTTTTTAAATTTTTTTATTTTTTTTTAAATTTTTAAAATTTTTTTTTAAATTTTTTAAAAATTTTTTTAAATTTTTTAAAATTTTTTTAAATTTTTTTAAATTTTTTTTAAAAAATTTGTTTTAATTTTTTAACAAAATTTTTTTTTAATTTTTTAAAAAAATTTTCATTTTGTTATATTTTTTTAAAATTTTTTTTTTAAATTTTGTTTTAATTTTTTAACAATTTCTTTTAAAAAAAATATTATTTATGTTTCTGTATTTTTTCTACATTTTTTATTTTTTTCATTTTTAATTTTTTTTTTAATTTTAAAATTTTTTTTAAAATTTTTTTTAATTTTCTTATAATTTTTTTAATTTTAAAATTTTTTTTAAATAATTTGTTTTAATTTTTTAACAAATTTTTTTAAAATTATTTTTTATTTTCTTTAAATTTTTTTTATTTTTTTTTTTAAAAAAAATTTTCTATATTTTTTAACTTTTTCATTTTTTTTAAATTTTTTATTTTTTTAAATTTTTTATTTTTTTTAAATTTTTAATTTTTTTTTAAATTTTTTAAAAATTTTTTTTAAATTTTTTAAAATTTTTTTAAATTTTTTTAAATTTTTTTTTAAAAAATTTGTTTTAATTTTTTAACAAAATTTTTTTTTAATTTTTTTAAAAAAATTTTCATTTTGTTATATTTTTTTAAAATTTTTTTTTTAAATTTTGTTTTAATTTTTTAACAATTTCTTTTAAAAAATTGTTTTAATTTTTTAACAATTTCTTTTAAAAAAAATATTATTTATGTTTCTGTATTTTTTCTACATTTTTTATTTTTTTTCATTTTTAATTTTTTTTTTAATTTTAAAATTTTTTTTAAAATTTTTTTTTAATTTTCTTATAATTTTTTTAATTTTAAAATTTTTTTTAAATAATTTGTTTTAATTTTTTAACAAATTTTTTTAAAATTTTGTTTTAATTTTTTAACAATTTCTTTTTAAAAAATATTATTTATGTTTTTGTATTTTTTCTACACTTTTTAATTTTTTTAAATTTAATTTTTTTTAATTTTCTTATAATTTTTTTATTTTTTAAAAATTTTTTAAAATTTTTTAAAATTTTTTTTTAAAAAATTTGTTTTAATTTTTTAACAAAATTTTTTATAAATTTTTTTTATTTTTTTAATTTTTTTTAATTTTTTTCTATATTTTTTAATTTTGTAACAATTTTCTTTAAATTTTTTTTATTTATGTTTTTAAAATTTTTTTCTTATTTTTTAAAATTTTTTTTAATTTTTTAATTTTTTTTTTAAATTTTTTGTTTTTTTTTATAATTTTTGTATTTTTTTTATTTATTTTTTTAAATTTTTTAAAAATTTGTTTAATTTTTTTAAAATTTTTTTTCTTATTTTTTTTAGAATTTTTTTATTTTTTTTAAATTTTTAAATTTTTTTTTAATTTTCTTATAATTTTATTAATTTTAAAAATTTTTTTTAACTAATTTGTTTTAATTTTTTAACAAATTTTTTAAAATTATTTTTTATTTTCTTTAAATTTTTTTTATTTTTTTTTAAAAAAAATTTTCTATATTTTTTAACTTTTTCATTTTTTTGAAATTTTTTTATTTTTTTAAAATTTTTTTATTTTTTTTTAAATTTTTAAATTTTTTTTAAATTTTTTAAAAATTTTTTTAAATTTTTTAAAAATTTTTTTAAATTTTTTTAAATTTTTTTTTAAAAAATTTGTTTTAATTTTTTAACAAAATTTTTTTTTAATTTTTTTTTTATTTTTTTCTATATTTTTTAATTTTTTTAATTTTTTTAAAAAAATTTTCATTTTGTTATATTTTTTTAAAATTTTTTTTTTTAAATTTTGTTTTAATTTTTTAACAATTTCTTTTAAAAAAAATATTATTTATGTTTTTGTATTTTTTCTACATTTTTTATTTTTTTTTTCATTTTTAATTTTTTTTTAAT
>NW_027485772.1:0-31092 GCF_050908995.1 Andrena cerasifolii
CCAACGAACCAACGAACCAACGAACCAACGAACCAACGAACCAACGAACCAACGAAACAACGAAACAACGAAACAACGAAACAACGAAACAACGAAACAACGAAACAACGAAACAACGAAACAACGAAACAACGAAACAACGAAACAACGAAACAACGAAACAACGAAACAACGAAACAACGAAACAACGAAACAACGAAACAACGAAACAACGAAACAACGAAACAACGAAACAACGAAACAACGAAACAACGAACAACGAACCAACGAACCAACGAACCAACGAACCAACGAACCAACGAACCAACGAACCAACGAACCAACGAACCAACGAACCAACGAACCAACGAACCAACGAACCAACGAACCAACGAACCAACGAACCAACGAACCAACGAACCAACGAACCAACGAACCAACGAACCAACGAAACAACGAAACAACGAAACAACGAAACAACGAAACAACGAAACAACGAACCAACGAACCAACGAACCAACGAACCAACGAACCAACGAACAAACGAACAAAAGAACAAATGAACAAACGAACAAAGAGACAAAGAAACAAAAGAACCAACGAAGCAACGACACAACGAAACAACGAAACAACGAAACAACGAAACAACGAAACAACGAAACAACGAAACAACGAAACAACGAAACAACGAAACAACGAAACAACGAAACAACGAAACAACGAAACAACGAAACAACGAAACAACGAAACAACGAAACAACGAAACAACGAAACAACGAAACAACGAAACAACGAAACAACGAAACAACGAAACAACGAAACAACGAAACAACGAAACAACGAAACAACGAAACAACGAAACAACGAAACAACGAAACAACGAAACAACGAAACAACGAAACAACGAAACAACGAAACAACGAAACAACGAAACAACGAAACAACGAAACAACGAAACAACGAAACAACGAAACAACGAAACAACGAAACAACGAAACAACGAAACAACGAAACAACGAAACAACGAAACAACGAAACAACGAAACAACGAAACAACGAAACAACGAAACAACGAAACAACGAAACAACGAAACAACGAAACAACGAAACAACGAAACAACGAAACAACGAAACAACGAAACAACGAAACAACGAAACAACGAAACAACGAAACAACGAAACAACGAAACAACGAAACAACGAAACAACGAAACAACGAAACAACGAATCAACGAACAACCAACGAACCAACGAACAAAAGAACAAACGAACAAACGAACAAACGAACAAAGAGACAAAGAAACAAAAGAACCAACGAAACAACGAAACAACGAAACAACGAAACAACGAAACAACGAAACAACGAAACAACGAAACAACGAAACAACGATACAACGAAACAACGAAACAACGAAACAACGAAACAACGAAACAACGAAACAACGAAACAACGAAACAACGAAACAACGAAACAACGAAACAACGAAACAACGAAACAACGAAACAACGAAACAACGAAACAACGAAACAACGAAACAACGAAACAACGAAACAACGAAACAACGAAACAACGAAACAACGAAACAACGAAACAACGAACCAACGAACCAACGAACCAACGAACCAACGAATCAACGAACCAACGAACCAACGAACCAACGAACCAACGAACCAGCGAACCAACGAACCAACGAACCAACGAACAAACGAACAAAAGAACAAAGAGACAAAGAAACAAAAGAACCAACGAAACAACGAAACAACGAAACAACGAAACAACGAAACAACGAAACAACGAAACAACGAAACAACGAAACAACGAAACAACGAAACAACGAAACAACGAAACAACGAAACAACGAAACAACGAAACAACGAAACAACGAAACAACGAAACAACGAAACAGCGAAACAACGAAACAACGAAACAACGAACCAACGAACCAACGAACCAACGAACCAACGAACCAACGAACCAACGAACCAAGGAACCAACGAACCAACGAACCAACGAACCAACGAACCAAAGAACCAACGAACCAACGAACCAACGAACCAACGAACCAAAGAACCAACGAACCAACGAACCAACGAACCAACGAACCAACGAAACAACGAAACAACGAAACAACGAAACAACGAAACAACGAAACAACGAAACAACGAAACAACGAAACAACGAAACAACGAAACAACGAAACAACGAAACAACGAAACAACGAAACAACGAAACAACGAAACAACGAAACAACGAAACAACGAAACAACGAAACAACGAAACAACGAAACAACGAAACAACGAAACAACGAACCAACGAACCAACGAACCAACGAACCAACGAACAAACGAACAAAAGAACAAATGAACAAACGAACAAAGAGACAAAGAAACAAAAGAACCAACGAAACAACGACACAACGAAACAACGAAACAACGAAACAACGAAACAACGAAACAACGAAACAACGAAACAACGAAACATCGAAACAACGAAACAACGAACCAACGAACCAACGAACCAACGAACCAACGAACCAACGAACCAACGAACCAACGAACCAACGAACCAACGAACCAACGAACCAACGAACCAACGAACCAACGAACCAACGAACCAACGAACCAAAGAACCAACGAACCAACGAACCAACGAACCAACGAACCAACGAACCAACGAACCAACGAACCAACGAACCAACGAACCAACGAACCAACGAACCAACGAACCAACGAACCTTCGAACCAACGAACCAACGAACCAACGAACCAACGAACCAACGAACCAACGAACAAACGAACAAACGAACAAACGAACAAACGAACAAACGAACCAACGAACCAACGAACCAACGAACCAACGAACCAACGAACCAACGAAACAACGAACCAACGAACCAACGAACCAACGAACCAACGAACCAACGAATCAACGAACCAACGAACCAACGAACCAACGAACCAACGAACCAATGAACCAGCGAACCAACGATCCAACGAACCAACGAACCAACGAACAAACGAACAAAAGAACAAATGAACAAACGAACAAAGAGACAAAGAAACAAAAGAACCAACGAAACAACGAAACAACGAAACAACGAAACAACGAAACAACGAAACAACGAAACAACGAAACAACGAAACAACGAAACAACGAAACAACGAAACAACGAAACAACGAAACAACGAAACAACGAAACAACGAAACAACGAAACAACGAAACAACGAAACAACGAAACAACGAAACAACGAAACAACGAAACAACGAAACAACGAAACAACGAAACAACGAAACAACGAAACAACGAAACAACGAAACAACGAAACAACGAAACAACGAAACAACGAAACAACGAAACAACGAAACAACGAAACAACGAAACAACGAAACAACGAAACAACGAAACAACGAAACAACGAAACAACGAAACAACGAAACAACGAAACAACGAAACAACGAAACAACGAAACAACGAAACAACGAAACAACGAAACAACGAAACAACGAAACAACGAAACAACGAAACAACGAAACAACGAAACAACGAAACAACGAAACAACGAAACAACGAAACAACGAAACAACGAAACAACGAAACAACGAAACAACGAAACAACGAAACAACGAAACAACGAAACAACGAAACAACGAAACAACGAAACAACGAAACAACGAAACAACGAAACAACGAAACAACGAAACAACGAAACAACGAAACAACGAAACAACGAAACAACGAAACAACGAAACAACGAAACAACGAAACAACGAAACAACGAAACAACGAATCAACGAACCAACGAACCAACGAACCAACGAACAAAAGAACAAACGAACAAACGAACAAACGAACAAAGAGACAAAGAAACAAAAGAACCAACGAAACAACGAAACAACGAAACAACGAAACAACGAAACAACGAAACAACGAAACAACGAAACAACGAAACAACGAAACAACGAAACAACGAAACAACGAAACAACGAAACAACGAAACAACGAAACAACGAAACAACGAAACAACGAAACAACGAAACAACGAACACAACGAAACAACGAATCAACGAAACAACGAAACAACGAAACAACGAAACAACGAAACAACGAAACAACGAAACAACGAAACAACGAAACAACGAAACAACGAAACAACGAAACAACGAAACAACGAAACAACGAAACAACGAAACAACGAAACAACGAAACAACGAAACAACGAAACAACGAAACAACGAAACAACGAAACAACGAAACAACGAAACAACGAAACAACGAAACAACGAAACAACGAAACAACGAAACAACGAACCAACGAACCAACGAACCAACGAACCAACGAACCAACGAACCAACGAACCAACGAACGAACCAACGAACCAACGAACCAACGAACCAACGAACCAACGAACCAACGAACCAACGAACCAACGAACCAACGAACCAACGAACCAAAGAACCAACGAACCAACGAAACAACGAAACAACGAAACAACGAAACAACGAAACAACGAACCAACGAACCAACGAACCAACGAACAAACGAACAAAAGAACAAATGAACAAACGAACAAAGAGACAAAGAAACAAAAGAACCAACGAAGCAACGACACAACGAAACAACGAAACAACGAAACAACGAAACAACGAAACAACGAAACAACGAAACAACGAAACAACGAAACAACGAAACAACGAAACAACGAAACAACGAACCAACGAACCAACGAACCAACGAACCAACGAATCAACGAACCAACGAACCAACGAACCAACGAACCAACGAACCAGCGAACCAACGAACCAACGAACCAACGAACAAACGAACAAAAGAACAAATGAACAAACGAACAAAGAGACAAAGAAACAAAGGAACCAACGAAACAACGAAACAACGAAACAACGAAACAACGAAACAACGAAACAACGAAACAACGAAACAACGAAACAACGAAACAACGAAACAACGAAACAACGAAACAAAGAAACAACGAAACAACGAAACAACGAAACAACGAAACAACGAAACAACGAATCAACGAATCAACGAAACAACGAACCAACGAACCAACGAACCAACGAACAAAAGAACAAATGAACAAACGAACAAACGAACAAACGAACAAACGAACAAAGAGACAAAGAAACAAAAGAACCAACGAAACAACGGAACAACGAAACAACGAAACAACGAAACAACGAAACAACGAAACAACGAAACAACGAAACAACGAAACAACGAAACAACGAACCAACGAACCAACGAACCAACGAACCAACGAACCAACGAACCAACGAACCAAGGAACCAACGAACCAACGAACCAACGAACCAACGAACCAACGAACCAACGAACCAACGAACCAACGAACCAACGAACCAACGAACCAACGAACCAACGAACCAACGAATCAACGAACCAACGAACCAACGAACCAACGAACCAACGAACCAATGAACCAGCGAACCAACGATCCAACGAACCAACGAACCAACGAACAAACGAACAAAAGAACAAATGAACAAACGAACAAAGAGACAAAGAAACAAAAGAACCAACGAAACAACGAAACAACGAAACAACGAAACAACGAAACAACGAAACAACGAAACAACGAAACAACGAAACAACGAAACAACGAAACAACGAAACAACGAAACAACGAAACAACGAAACAACGAAACAACGAAACAACGAAACAACGAAACAACGAAACAACGAAACAACGAAACAACGAAACAACGAAACAACGAAACAACGAAACAACGAAACAACGAAACAACGAAACAACGAAACAACGAAACAACGAAACAACGAAACAACGAAACAACGAAACAACGAAACAACGAAACAACGAAACAACGAAACAACGAAACAACGAAACAACGAAACAACGAAACAACGAAACAACGAAACAACGAAACAACGAAACAACGAAACAACGAAACAACGAAACAACGAAACAACGAAACAACGAAACAACGAAACAACGAAACAACGAAACAACGAAACAACGAAACAACGAAACAACGAAACAACGAAACAACGAAACAACGAAACAACGAAACAACGAAACAACGAAACAACGAAACAACGAATCAACGAACCAACGAACCAACGAACAAAAGAACAAACGAACAAACGAACAAACGAACAAAGAGACAAAGAAACAAAAGAACCAACGAAACAACGAAACAACGAAACAACGAAACAACGAAACAACGATACAACGATACAACGAAACAACGAAACAACGAAACAACGAAACAACGAAACAACGAAACAACGAAACAACGAAACAACGAAACAACGAAACAACGAAACAACGAAACAACGAAACAACGAAACAACGAAACAACGAATCAACGAAACAACGAAACAACGAAACAACGAAACAACGAAACAACGAAACAACGAAACAACGAAACAACGAAACAACGAAACAACGAAACAACGAAACAACGAAACAACGAAACAACGAAACAACGAAACAACGAAACAACGAAACAACGAAACAACGAAACAACGAAACAACGAAACAACGAAACAACGAAACAACGAAACAACGAAACAACGAAACAACGAAACAACGAAACAACGAAACAACGAAACAACGAAACAACGAACCAACGAACCAACGAACCAACGAACCAACGAACCAACGAACCAACGAACCAACGAACCAACGAACCAACGAACCAACGAACCAACGAACCAACGAACCAACGAACCAACGAACCAACGAACCAACGAACCAACGAACCAACGAACCAAAGAACCAACGAACCAACGAACCAACGAACCAACGAAACAACGAAACAACGAAACAACGAAACAACGAAACAACGAACCAACGAACCAACGAACCAACGAACCAACGAACCAACGAACAAACGAACAAAAGAACAAATGAACAAACGAACAAACGAACAAAGAGACAAAGAAACAAAAGAAGCAACGACACAACGAAACAACGAAACAACGAAACAACGAAACAACGAAACAACGAAACAACGAAACAACGAAACAACGAAACAACGAAACAACGAAACAACGAACCAACGAACCAACGAACCAACGAACCAACGAATCAACGAACCAACGAACCAACGAACCAACGAACCAACGAACCAGCGAACCAACGAACCAACGAACCAACGAACAAACGAACAAAAGAACAAATGAACAAACGAACAAAGAGACAAAGAAACAAAGGAACCAACGAAACAACGAAACAACGAAACAACGAAACAACGAAACAACGAAACAACGAAACAACGAAACAACGAAACAACGAAACAACGAAACAACGAAACAAAGAAACAACGAAACAACGAAACAACGAAACAACGAAACAACGAAACAACGAATCAACGAATCAACGAAACAACGAACCAACGAACCAACGAACAAAAGAACAAATGAACAAACGAACAAACGAACAAACGAACAAACGAACAAAGAGACAAAGAAACAAAAGAACCAACGAAACAACGGAACAACGAAACAACGAAACAACGAAACAACGAAACAACGAAACAACGAAACAACGAAACAACGAAACAACGAAACAACGAACCAACGAACCAACGAACCAACGAACCAACGAACCAACGAACCAACGAACCAACGAACCAAGGAACCAACGAACCAACGAACCAACGAACCAACGAACCAACGAACCAACGAACCAACGAACCAACGAACCAACGAACCAAAGAACCAACGAACCAACGAACCAACGAAACAACGAAACAACGAAACAACGAAACAACGAAACAACGAAACAACGAAACAACGAAACAACGAAACAACGAAACAACGAATCAACGAAACAACGAAACAACGAAACAACGAAAAAACGAAAAAACGAAACAACGAAACAACGAAACAACGAAACAACGAAACAACGAACCAACGAACCAACGAACCAACGAACCAACGAAAAAACGAACAAAAGAACAAATGAACAAACGAACAAGGAGACAAAGAAACAAAAGAACCAACGAAACAACGACACAACGAAACAACGAAACAACGAAACAACGAAACAACGAAACAACGAAACAACGAAACAACGAAACAACGAAACAACGAAACAACGAAACAACGAAACAACGAAACAACGAAACAACGAAACAACGAACCAACGAACCAACGAACCAACGAACCAACGAACCAACGAACCAACGAACCAACGAACCAACGAACCAACGAACCAACGAACCAACGAACCAACGAAACAACGAAACAACGAAACAACGAAACAACGAAACAACGAAACAACGAACCAACGAACCAACGAACCAACGAACCAACGAACAAACGAACAAACGAACAAACGAACAAAAGAACAAATGAACAAACGAACAAAGAGACAAAGAAACAAAAGAACCAACGAAGCAACGACACAACGAAACAACGAAACAACGAAACAACGAAACAACGAAACAACGAAACAACGATACAACGAAACAACGAAACAACGAAACAACGAAACAACGAAACAACGAAACAACGAAACAACGAAACAACGAAACAACGAAACAACGAAACAACGAAACAACGAAACAACGAAACAACGAAACAACGAAACAACGAAACAACGAAACAACGAAACAACGAAACAACGAACCAACGAACCAACGAACCAACGAACCAACGAACCAACGAACCAACGAACCAACGAACCAACGAACCAACGAACCAACGATCCAACGATCCAACGAACCAACGAACCAACGAACCAACGAACCAACGAACCAACGAACCAACGAACCAACGAACCAACGAACCAACGAACCAACGAACCAAAGAACCAACGAACCAACGAACCAAAGAACCAACGAACCAACGAACCAACGAACCAACGAAACAACGAAACAACGAAACAACGAAACAACGAACCAACGAACCAACGAACCAACGAACCAACGAACCAACGAACCAACGAACCAACGAACCAACGAACCAACGAACCAACGAACCAAGGAACCAACGAACCAACGAACCAACGAACCAACGAACCAACGAACCAACGAACCAACGAACCAACGAACCAACGAACCAACGAACCAAAGAACCAACGAACCAACGAACCAACGAACCAACGAACCAACGAACCAACGAACCAAGGAACCAACGAACCAACGAACCAACGAACCAACGAACCAACGAACCAACGAACCAACGAACCAACGAACCAACGAACCAAAGAACCAACGAACCAACGAACCAACGAACCAACGAACCAACGAACCAACGAACCAACGAACCAACGAACCAACGAAACAACGAAACAACGAAACAACGAAACAACGAAACAACGAACCAACGAACCAACGAACCAACGAACCAACGAACCAACGAACCAACGAACAAACGAACAAAAGAACCAACGAACCAACGAACCAAGGAACCAACGAACCAACGAACCAACGAACCAACGAACCAACGAACCAACGAACCAACGAACCAACGAACCAACGAACCAACGAACCAAAGAACCAACGAACCAACGAACCAACGAACCAACGAACCAACGAACCAACGAACCAACGAACCAACGAAACAACGAAACAACGAAACAACGAAACAGCGAAACAACGAACCAACGAACCAACGAACCAACGAACCAACGAACCAACGAACCAACGAACCAACGAACCAAGGAACCAACGAACCAACGAACCAACGAACCAACGAACCAACGAACCAACGAACCAACGAACCAACGAACCAACGAACCAACGAAACAACGAAACAACGAAACAACGAAACAACGAAACAACGAAACAACGAACCAACGAACCAACGAACCAACGAACCAACGAACAAACGAACAAACGAACAAAAGAACAAATGAACAAACGAACAAAGAGACAAAGAAACAAAAGAACCAACGAAGCAACGACACAACGAAACAACGAAACAACGAAACAACGAAACAACGAAACAACGAAACAACGAAACAACGAAACAACGAAACAACGAAACAACGAAACAACGAAACAACGAAACAACGAAACAACGAAACAACGAAACAACGAAACAACGAAACAACGAAACAACGAAACAACGAAACAACGAAACAACGAAACAACGAAACAACGAAACAACGAAACAACGAAACAACGAACCAACGAACCAACGAACCAACGAACCAACGAACCAACGAACCAACGAACCAACGAACCAAGGAACCAACGAACCAACGAACCAACGAACCAACGATCCAACGATCCAACGATCCAACGAACCAACGAACCAACGAACCAACGAACCAACGAACCAACGAACCAACGAACCAACGAACCAACGAACCAACGAACCAACGAACCAACGAACCAACGAACCAAAGAACCAACGAACCAACGAACCAACGAACCAACGAAACAACGAAACAACGAAACAACGAAACAACGAACCAACGAACCAACGAACCAACGAACCAACGAACCAAAGAACCAACGAACCAACGAACCAACGAACCAACGAACCAACGAACCAACGAACCAACGAACCAACGAACCAACGAACCAACGAACCAACGAACCAACGAACCAACGAACCAAAGAACCAACGAACCAACGAACCAAAGAACCAACGAACCAACGAACCAACGAACCAACGAAACAACGAAACAACGAAACAACGAAACAACGAACCAACGAACCAACGAACCAACGAACCAACGAACCAACGAACCAACGAACCAACGAACCAACGAACCAACGAACCAACGAACCAAGGAACCAACGAACCAACGAACCAACGAACCAACGAACCAACGAACCAACGAACCAACGAACCAACGAACCAACGAACCAAAGAACCAACGAACCAACGAACCAACGAACCAACGAACCAACGAACCAACGAACCAAGGAACCAACGAACCAACGAACCAACGAACCAACGAACCAACGAACCAACGAACCAACGAACCAACGAACCAACGAACCAAAGAACCAACGAACCAACGAACCAACGAACCAACGAACCAACGAACCAACGAACCAACGAACCAACGAACCAACGAAACAACGAAACAACGAAACAACGAAACAACGAAACAACGAACCAACGAACCAACGAACCAACGAACCAACGAACCAACGAACCAACGAACAAACGAACAAAAGAACCAACGAACCAACGAACCAAGGAACCAACGAACCAACGAACCAACGAACCAACGAACCAACGAACCAACGAACCAACGAACCAACGAACCAACGAACCAACGAACCAAAGAACCAACGAACCAACGAACCAACGAACCAACGAACCAACGAACCAACGAACCAACGAACCAACGAAACAACGAAACAACGAAACAACGAAACAGCGAAACAACGAACCAACGAACCAACGAACCAACGAACCAACGAACCAACGAACCAACGAACCAACGAACCAAGGAACCAACGAACCAACGAACCAACGAACCAACGAACCAACGAACCAACGAACCAACGAACCAACGAACCAACGAACCAACGAACCAACGAAACAACGAAACAACGAAACAACGAAACAACGAAACAACGAAACAACGAACCAACGAACCAACGAACCAACGAACCAACGAACAAACGAACAAACGAACAAAAGAACAAATGAACAAACGAACAAAGAGACAAAGAAACAAAAGAACCAACGAAGCAACGACACAACGAAACAACGAAACAACGAAACAACGAAACAACGAAACAACGAAACAACGAAACAACGAAACAACGAAACAACGAAACAACGAAACAACGAAACAACGAAACAACGAAACAACGAAACAACGAAACAACGAAACAACGAAACAACGAAACAACGAAACAACGAAACAACGAAACAACGAAACAACGAAACAACGAAACAACGAACCAACGAACCAACGAACCAACGAACCAACGAACCAACGAACCAACGAACCAACGAACCAACGAACCAAGGAACCAACGAACCAACGAACCAACGAACCAACGATCCAACGATCCAACGATCCAACGAACCAACGAACCAACGAACCAACGAACCAACGAACCAACGAACCAACGAACCAACGAACCAACGAACCAACGAACCAACGAACCAACGAACCAACGAACCAAAGAACCAACGAACCAACGAACCAACGAACCAACGAAACAACGAAACAACGAAACAACGAAACAACGAAACAACGAACCAACGAACCAACGAACCAACGAACCAACGAACCAACGAACCAACGAACCAACGAACCAACGAACCAACGAACCAAGGAACCAACGAACCAACGAACCAACGAACCAACGAACCAACGAACCAACGAACCAACGAACCAACGAACCAACGAACCAAAGAACCAACGAACCAACGAACCAACGAACCAACGAACCAACGAACCAACGAACCAACGAACCAAGGAACCAACGAACCAACGAACCAACGAACCAACGAACCAACGAACCAACGAACCAACGAACCAACGAACCAACGAACCAACGAACCAAAGAACCAACGAACCAACGAACCAACGAACCAACGAACCAACGAACCAACGAAACAACGAAACAACGAAACAACGAAACAACGAAACAACGAAACAACGAACCAACGAACCAACGAACCAACGAACCAACGAACCAACGAACAAACGAACAAAAGAACCAACGAACCAACGAACCAAGGAACCAACGAACCAACGAACCAACGAACCAACGAACCAACGAACCAACGAACCAACGAACCAACGAACCAACGAACCAACGAACCAAAGAACCAACGAACCAACGAACCAACGAACCAACGAAACAACGAAACAACGAAACAACGAAACAACGAAACAACGAACCAACGAACCAACGAACCAACGAACCAACGAACAAACGAACAAAAGAACAATTGAACAAACGAACAAAGAGACAAAGAAACAAAAGAACCAACGAAACAACGACACAACGAAACAACGAAACAACGAAACAACGAAACAACGAAACAACGAAACAACGAAACAACGAAACAACGAACCAACGAACCAACGAACCAACGAACCAACGAACCAACGAACCAACGAACCAACGAACCAACGAACCAACGAACCAACGAACCAACGAACCAACGAACCAACGAACCAAAGAACCAACGAACCAACGAACCAACGAATCAACGAACCAACGAACCAACGAACCAACGAACCAACGAACCAACGAACCAACGAACCAACGAACCAACGAACCAACGAACCTTCGAACCAACGAACCAACGAACCAACGAACCAACGAACCAACGAACCAACGAACAAACGAACAAACGAACAAACGAACAAACGAACAAACGAACCAACGAACCAACGAACCAACGAACCAACGAACCAACGAACCAACGAAACAACGAACCAACGAACCAACGAACCAACGAACCAACGAACCAACGAATCAACGAACCAACGAACCAACGAACCAACGAACCAACGAACCAACGAACCAATGAACCAGCGAACCAACGAACCAACGAACCAACGAACCAACGAACAAACGAACAAAAGAACAAATGAACAAACGAACAAAGAGACAAAGAAACAAAAGAACCAACGAAACAACGAAACAACGAAACAACGAAACAACGAAACAACGAAACAACGAAACAACGAAACAACGAAACAACGAAACAACGAAACAACGAAACAACGAAACAACGAAACAACGAAACAACGAAACAACGAAACAACGAAACAACGAAACAACGAAACAACGAAACAACGAAACAACGAAACAACGAAACAACGAAACAACGAAACAACGAAACAACGAAACAACGAAACAACGAAACAACGAAACAACGAAACAACGAAACAACGAAACAACGAAACAACGAAACAACGAAACAACGAAACAACGAACCAACGAACCAACGAACAAAAGAACAAACGAACAAACGAACAAACGAACAAACGAACAAAGATACAAAGAAACAAAAGAACCAACGAAACAACGAAACAACGAAACAACGAAACAACGAAACAACGAAACAACGAAACAACGAAACAACGAAACAACGAAACAACGAAACAACGAAACAACGAAACAACGAAACAACGAAACAACGAAACAACGAAACAACGAAACAACGAAACAACGAAACAACGAAACAACGAAACAACGAAACAACGAAACAACGAAACAACGAAACAACGAAACAACGAAACAACGAAACAACGAAACAACGAAACAACGAAACAACGAAACAACGAAACAACGAAACAACGAAACAACGAAACAACGAAACAACGAAACAACGAAACAACGAAACAACGAAACAACGAAACAACGAAACAACGAAACAACGAAACAACGAAACAACGAAACAACGAAACAACGAAACAACGAAACAACGAAACAACGAAACAACGAAACAACGAAACAACGAAACAACGAAACAACGAAACAACGAAACAACGAAACAACGAAACAACGAAACAACGAAACAACGAAACAACGAAACAACGAAACAACGAAACAACGAAACAACGAAACAACGAAACAACGAAACAACGAAACAACGAAACAACGAAACAACGAAACAACGAACCAACGAACCAACGAACCAACGAACCAACGAACCAACGAACCAACGAACCAACGAACAACGAACCAACGAACCAACGAACCAACGAACCAACGAACCAACGAACCAACGAACCAACGAACCAAGGAACCAACGAACCAACGAACCAACGAACCAACGAACCAACGAACCAACGAACCAACGAACCAAAGAACCAACGAACCAACGAACCAACGAAACAACGAAACAACGAAACAACGAAACAACGAAACAACGAAACAACGAAACAACGAAACAACGAAACAACGAAACAACGAAACAACGAAACAACGAAACAACGAAACAACGAAACAACGAACCAACGAACCAACGAATCAACGAATCAACGAACCAACGAACCAACGAACCAACGAACCAACGAACCAGCGAACCAACGAACCAACGAACCAACGAACAAACGAACAAAAGAACAAATGAACAAACGAACAAAGAGACAAAGAAACAAAGGAACCAACGAAACAACGAAACAACGAAACAACGAAACAACGAAACAACGAAACAACGAAACAACGAAACAACGAAACAACGAAACAAAGAAACAACGAAACAACGAAACAACGAAACAACGAAACAACGAAACAACGAAACAACGAAACAACGAAACAACGAAACAACGAAACAACGAACCAACGAACCAACGAACCAACGAACCAACGAACCAACGAACCAACGAACCAACGAACCAACGAACCAACGAACCAACGAACCAACGAACCAACGAACCAACGAACCAAAGAACCAACGAACCAACGAACCAACGAACCAACGAACCAACGAACCAACGAACCAACGAACCAACGAACCAACGAACCAACGAACCAACGAACCAACGAACCAACGAACCTTCGAACCAACGAACCAACGAACCAACGAACCAACGAACCAACGAACCAACGAACCAACGAACCAACGAACAAACGAACAAACGAACAAACGAACAAACGAACAAACGAACCAACGAACCAACGAACCAACGAACCAACGAAACAACGAACCAACGAACCAACGAACCAACGAACCAACGAACCAACGAATCAACGAACCAACGAACCAACGAACCAACGAACCAACGAACCAACGAACCAATGAACCAGCGAACCAACGAACCAACGAACCAACGAACCAACGAACAAACGAACAAAAGAACAAATGAACAAACGAACAAAGAGACAAAGAAACAAAAGAACCAACGAAACAACGAAACAACGAAACAACGAAACAACGAAACAACGAAACAACGAAACAACGAAACAACGAAACAACGAAACAACGAAACAACGAAACAACGAAACAACGAAACAACGAAACAACGAAACAACGAAACAACGAAACAACGAAACAACGAAACAACGAAACAACGAAACAACGAAACAACGAAACAACGAAACAACGAAACAACGAAACAACGAAACAACGAAACAACGAAACAACGAAACAACGAAACAACGAAACAACGAAACAACGAAACAACGAAACAACGAAACAACGAAACAACGAAACAACGAAACAACGAAACAACGAAACAACGAAACAACGAAACAACGAAACAACGAAACAACGAAACAACGAAACAACGAAACAACGAAACAACGAAACAACGAAACAACGAAACAACGAAACAACGAAACAACGAAACAACGAAACAACGAAACAACGAAACAACGAAACAACGAAACAACGAAACAACGAAACAACGAAACAACGAAACAACGAAACAACGAATCAACGAAACAACGAAACAACGAAACAACGAAACAACGAACCAACGAATCAACGAACCAACGAACCAACGAACCAACGAACCAACGAACCAACGAACCAATGAACCAGCGAACCAACGAACCAACGAACCAACGAACCAACGAACAAAAGAACAAACGAACAAACGAACAAACGAACAAAGAGACAAAGAAACAAAAGAACCAACGAAACAACGAAACAACGAAACAACGAAACAACGAAACAACGATACAACGAAACAACGAAACAACGAAACAACGAAACAACGAAACAACGAAACAACGAAACAACGAAACAACGAAACAACGAAACAACGAAACAACGAAACAACGAAACAACGAAACAACGAAACAACGAAACAACGAAACAACGAAACAACGAAACAACGAAACAACGAAACAACGAAACAACGAAACAACGAAACAACGAAACAACGAAACAACGAAACAACGAAACAACGAAACAACGAAACAACGAAACAACGAAACAACGAAACAACGAAACAACGAAACAACGAAACAACGAAACAACGAAACAACGAAACAACGAAACAACGAAACAACGAAACAACGAAACAACGAAACAACGAAACAACGAAACAACGAAACAACGAACAACGAAACAACGAAACAACGAAACAACGAAACAACGAAACAACGAAACAACGAAACAACGAAACAACGAAACAACGAAACAACGAAACAACGAAACAACGAAACAACGAAACAACGAACCAACGAACCAACGAACAAAAGAACAAACGAACAAACGAACAAACGAACAAAGAGACAAAGAAACAAAAGAACCAACGAAACAACGAAACAACGAAACAACGAACCAACGAACCAACGAACCAACGAACCAACGAACCAATGAACCAGCGAACCAACGAACCAACGAACCAACGAACCAACGAACAAAAGAACAAACGAACAAACGAACAAACGAACAAAGAGACAAAGAAACAAAAGAACCAACGAAACAACGAAACAACGAAACAACGAAACAACGAAACAACGAAACAACGAAACAACGAAACAACGAAACAACGAAACAACGAAACAACGAAACAACGAAACAACGAAACAACGAAACAACGAAACAACGAAACAACGAAACAACGAAACAACGAAACAACGAAACAACGAACCAACGAATCAACGAACCAACGAACCAACGAACCAACGAACCAACGAACCAACGAACCAATGAACCAGCGAACCAACGAACCAACGAACCAACGAACCAACGAACAAAAGAACAAACGAACAAACGAACAAACGAACAAACGAACAAAGAGACAAAGAAACAAAAGAACCAACGAAACAACGAAACAACGAAACAACGAAACAACGAAACAACGATACAACGAAACAACGAAACAACGAAACAACGAAACAACGAAACAACGAAACAACGAAACAACGAAACAACGAAACAACGAAACAACGAAACAACGAAACAACGAAACAACGAAACAACGAAACAACGAAACAACGAAACAACGAAACAACGAAACAACGAAACAACGAAACAACGAAACAACGAAACAACGAAACAACGAAACAACGAAACAACGAAACAACGAAACAACGAAACAACGAAACAACGAAACAACGAAACAACGAAACAACGAAACAACGAAACAACGAAACAACGAAACAACGAAACAACGAAACAACGAAACAACGAAACAACGAAACAACGAAACAACGAAACAACGAAACAACGAAACAACGAAACAACGAAACAACGAAACAACGAAACAACGAAACAACGAAACAACGAAACAACGAAACAACGAAACAACGAAACAACGAAACAACGAAACAACGAAACAACGAAACAACGAAACAACGAAACAACGAAACAACGAAACAACGAAACAACGAAACAACGAAACAACGAACCAACGAACCAACGAACAAAAGAACAAACGAACAAACGAACAAACGAACAAACGAACAAAGAGACAAAGAAACAAAAGAACCAACGAAACAACGAAACAACGAAACAACGAAACAACGAAACAACGAAACAACGAAACAACGAAACAACGAAACAACGAAACAACGAAACAACGAAACAACGAAACAACGAAACAACGAAACAACGAAACAACGAAACAACGAAACAACGAAACAACGAAACAACGAAACAACGAAACAACGAAACAACGAAACAACGAAACAACGAAACAACGAAACAACGAAACAACGAAACAACGAAACAACGAAACAACGAAACAACGAAACAACGAAACAACGAAACAACGAAACAACGAAACAACGAAACAACGAAACAACGAAACAACGAAACAACGAAACAACGAAACAACGAAACAACGAAACAACGAAACAACGAAACAACGAAACAACGAAACAACGAAACAACGAAACAACGAAACAACGAAACAACGAAACAACGAAACAACGAAACAACGAAACAACGAAACAACGAAACAACGAAACAACGAAACAACGAAACAACGAAACAACGAAACAACGAAACAACGAAACAACGAAACAACGAAACAACGAAACAACGAAACAACGAAACAACGAAACAACGAAACAACGAAACAACGAAACAACGAAACAACGAAACAACGAAACAACGAAACAACGAAACAACGAAACAACGAAACAACGAAACAACGAAACAACGAAACAACGAAACAACGAAACAACGAAACAACGAAACAACGAAACAACGAAACAACGAAACAACGAAACAACGAAACAACGAAACAACGAAACAACGAAACAACGAACCAACGAACCAACGAACCAACGAACCAACGAACCAACGAACCAACGAACCAACGAACCAACGAACCAACGAACCAACGAACCAAGGAACCAACGAACCAACGAACCAACGAACCAACGAACCAACGAACAAAAGAACAAACGAACAAACGAACAAACGAACAAAGAGACAAAGAAACAAAAGAACCAACGAAACAACGAAACAACGAAACAACGAAACAACGAAACAACGATACAACGAAACAACGAAACAACGAAACAACGAAACAACGAAACAACGAAACAACGAAACAACGAAACAACGAAACAACGAAACAACGAAACAACGAAACAACGAAACAACGAAACAACGAAACAACGAAACAACGAAACAACGAAACAACGAACCAACGAACCAACGAACCAACGAACCAACGAAACAACGAAACAACGAAACAACGAAACAACGAAACAACGAAACAACGAAACAACGAAACAACGAAACAACGAAACAACGAAACAACGAAACAACGAAACAACGAAACAACGAAACAACGAAACAACGAAACAACGAAACAACGAAACAACGAAACAACGAAACAACGAAACAACGAAACAACGAAACAACGAAACAACGAAACAACGAAACAACGAAACAACGAAACAACGAAACAACGAAACAACGAACCAACGAACCAACGAACCAGCGAACCAACGAACCAACGAACCAACGAACAAACGAACAAAAGAACAAATGAACAAACGAACAAAGAGACAAAGAAACAAAGGAACCAACGAAACAACGAAACAACGAAACAACGAAACAACGAAACAACGAAACAACGAAACAACGAAACAACGAAACAACGAAACAAAGAAACAACGAAACAACGAAACAACGAAACAACGAAACAACGAAACAACGAATCAACGAATCAACGAAACAACGAACCAACGAACCAACGAACAAAAGAACAAATGAACAAACGAACAAACGAACAAACGAACAAAGAGACAAAGAAACAAAAGAACCAACGAAACAACGGAACAACGAAACAACGAAACAACGAAACAACGAAACAACGAAACAACGAAACAACGAAACAACGAAACAACGAAACAACGAACCAACGAACCAACGAACCAACGAACCAACGAACCAACGAACCAACGAACCAACGAACCAACGAACCAAGGAACCAACGAACCAACGAACCAACGAACCAACGAACCAACGAACCAACGAACCAACGAAACAACGAAACAACGAAACAACGAAACAACGAAACAACGAAACAACGAAACAACGAAACAACGAAACAACGAAACAACGAAACAACGAAACAACGAAACAACGAAACAACGAAACAACGAAACAACGAAACAACGAAACAACGAAACAACGAAACAACGAAACAACGAAACAACGAAACAACGAAACAACGAAACAACGAAACAACGAAACAACGAAACAACGAAACAACGAAACAACGAACCAACGAACCAACGAAAAAACGAACAAAAGAACAAATGAACAAACGAACAAAGAGACAAAGAAACAAAAGAACCAACGAAACAACGACACAACGAAACAACGAAACAACGAAACAACGAAACAACGAAACAACGAAACAACGAAACAACGAAAGAACGAAAGAACGAAACAACGAAACAAAGAAACAACGAAACAACGAACCAACGAACCAACGAACCAACGAACCAACGAACCAACGAACCAACGAACCAACGAACCAACGAACCAACGAACCAAAGAACCAACGAACCAACGAACCAACGAACAAAAGAACAAACGAACAAACGAACAAACGAACAAACGAACAAAGAGACAAAGAAACAAAAGAACCAACGAAACAACGAAACAACGAAACAACGAAACAACGAAACAACGAAACAACGAAACAACGAAACAACGAAACAACGAAACAACGAAACAACGAAACAACGAAACAACGAAACAACGAAACAACGAAACAACGAAACAACGAAACAACGAAACAACGAAACAACGAAACAACGAAACAACGAACCAACGAACCAACGAACCAACGAACCAACGAATCAACGAACCAACGAACCAACGAACCAACGAACCAACGAACCAGCGAACCAACGAACCAACGAACCAACGAACAAACGAACAAAAGAACAAATGAACAAACGAACAAAGAGACAAAGAAACAAAGGAACCAACGAAACAACGAAACAACGAAACAACGAAACAACGAAACAACGAAACAACGAAACAACGAAACAACGAAACAAAGAAACAACGAAACAACGAAACAACGAAACAACGAAACAACGAAACAACGAATCAACGAATCAACGAAACAACGAACCAACGAACCAACGAACAAAAGAACAAATGAACAAACGAACAAACGAACAAACGAACAAAGAGACAAAGAAACAAAAGAACCAACGAAACAACGGAACAACGAAACAACGAAACAACGAAACAACGAAACAACGAAACAACGAAACAACGAAACAACGAAACAACGAACCAACGAACCAACGAACCAACGAACCAACGAACCAACGAACCAACGAACCAAGGAACCAACGAACCAACGAACCAACGAACCAACGAACCAACGAACCAACGAACCAACGAACCAACGAACCAACGAACCAACGAACCAACGAACCAAAGAACCAACGAACCAACGAACCAACGAAACAACGAAACAACGAAACAACGAAACAACGAAACAACGAAACAACGAAACAACGAAACAACGAAACAACGAAACAACGAAACAACGAAACAACGAAACAACGAAACAACGAATCAACGAAACAACGAAACAACGAAACAACGAAAAAACGAAACAACGAAACAACGAAACAACGAAACAACGAAACAACGAACCAACGAACCAACGAACCAACGAAAAAACGAACAAAAGAACAAATGAACAAACGAACAAAGAGACAAAGAAACAAAAGAACCAACGAAACAACGACACAACGAAACAACGAAACAACGAAACAACGAAACAACGAAACAACGAAACAACGAAACAACGAAAGAACGAAAGAACGAAACAACGAAACAACGAAACAAAGAAACAACGAAACAACGAACCAACGAACCAACGAACCAACGAACCAACGAACCAACGAACCAACGAACCAACGAACCAAAGAACCAACGAACCAACGAACCAACGAACCAACGAAACAACGAAACAACGAAACAACGAAACAACGAAACAACGAAACAACGAACCAACGAACCAACGAACCAACGAACCAACGAACAAACGAACAAACGAACAAAAGAACAAATGAACAAACGAACAAAGAGACAAAGAAACAAAAGAACCAACGAAGAAACGACACAACGAAACAACGAAACAACGAAACAACGAAACAACGAAACAACGAAACAACGAAACAACGAAACAACGAAACAACGAAACAACGAAACAACGAAACAACGAAACAACGAAACAACGAAACAACGAAACAACGAAACAACGAAACAACGAAACAACGAAACAACGAACCAACGAACCAACGAACCAACGAACCAACGAACCAACGAACCAAGGAACCAACGAACCAACGAACCAACGAACCAATGATCCAACGATCCAACGAACCAACGAACCAACGAACCAACGAACCAACGAACCAACGAACCAACGAACCAACGAACCAACGAACCAACGAACCAACGAACCAACGAACCAACGAACCAACGAACCAAAGAACCAACGAACCAACGAACCAACGAACCAACGAAACAACGAAACAACGAAACAACGAAACAACGAAACAACGAACCAACGAACCAACGAACCAACGAACCAACGAACCAACGAACCAACGAACCAACGAACCAAGGAACCAACGAACCAACGAACCAACGAACCAACGAACCAACGAACCAACGAACCAACGAACCAACGAACCAACGAACCAACGAACCAACGAACCAAAGAACCAACGAACCAACGAACCAACGAACCAACGAACCAACGAACCAACGAACCAACGAACCAAGGAACCAACGAACCAACGAAACAACGAACCAACGAACCAACGAACCAACGAAACAACGAACCAACGAACCAACGAACCAACGAACCAAAGAACCAACGAACCAACGAACCAACGAACCAACGAACCAACGAACCAACGAACCAACGAACCAACGAACCAACGAACCAACGAACCAACGAACCAACGAACCAACGAACCAACGAAACAACGAAACAACGAAACAACGAAACAACGAAACAACGAACCAACGAACCAACGAACCAACGAACCAACGAACCAACGAACCAACGAACAAACGAACAAAAGAACAAATGAACAAACGAACAAAGAGACAAAGAAACAAAAGAACCAACGAAGCAACGACACAACGAAACAACGAAACAACGAAACAACGAAACAACGAAACAACGAAAGAACGAAACAACGAAACAACGAAACAACGAAACAACGAAACAACGAAACAACGAACCAACGAACCAACGAACCAACGAACCAACGAACCAACGAACCAACGAAACAACGAAACAACGAAACAACGAAACAACGAAACAACGAACCAACGAACCAACGAACCAACGAACCAACGAACCAACGAACCAACGAACCAACGAACCAACGAACCAAGGAACCAACGAACCAACGAACCAACGAACCAACGAACCAACGAACCAACGAACCAACGAACCAACGAACCAACGAACCAAAGAACCAACGAACCAACGAACCAACGAACCAACGAACGAACGAACCAACGAACCAACGAACCAACGAAACAACGAAACAACGAAACAACGAAACAACGAAACAACGAAACAACGAACCAACGAACCAACGAACCAACGAACCAACGAACCAACGAACCAACGAACCAACGAACCAAGGAACCAACGAACCAACGAACCAACGAACCAACGAACCAACGAACCAACGAACCAACGAACCAACGAACCAACGAACCAAAGAACCAACGAACCAACGAACCAACGAACCAACGAACCAACGAACCAACGAACCAACGAACCAACGTACCAACGAACCAACGAAACAACGAAACAACGAAACAACGAAACAACGAAACAACGAACCAACGAACCAACGAACAAACGAACAAAAGAACAAATGAACAAACGAACAAAGAGACAAAGAAACAAAAGAACCAACGAAGCAACGACACAACGAAACAACGAAACAACGAAACAACGAAACAACGAAACAACGAAACAACGAAACAACGAAACAACGAAACAACGAAACAACGAAACAACGAAACAACGAAACAACGAAACAACGAAACAACGAATCAACGAATCAACGAATCAACGAAACAACGAACCAACGAACCAACGAACAAAAGAACAAATGAACAAACGAACAAACGAACAAACGAACAACCGAACAAAGAGACAAAGAAACAAAAGAACCAACGAAACAACGAAACAACGAAACAACGAAACAACGAAACAACGAAACAACGAAACAACGAAACAACGAAACAACGAAACAACGAAACAACGAAACAACGAAACAACGAACAACGAAACAACGAAACAACGAAACAACGAAACAACGAAACAACGAAACAACGAAACAACGAAACAACGAAACAACGAAACAACGAAACAACGAAACAACGAAACAACGAAACAACGAAACAACGAAACAACGAAACAACGAAAAAACGAAACAACGAAACAACGAAACAACGAAACAACGAAACAACGAAACAACGAAACAACGAACCAACGAACCAACGAACCAACGAACCAACGAACAAACGAACAAAAGAACAAATGAACAAACGAACAAAGAGACAAAGAAACAAAAGAACCAACGAAACAACGACACAACGAAACAACGAAACAACGAAACAACGAAACAACGAAACAACGAAACAACGAAACAACGAAACAACGAAACAACGAAACAACGAAACAACGAAACAACGAAACAAAGAAACAACGAAACAACGAACCAACGAACCAACGAACCAACGAACCAACGAACCAACGAACCAAAGAACCAACGAACCAACGAACCAACGAACCAACGAACCAACGAAACAACGAAACAACGAAACAACGAAACAACGAAACAACGAACCAACGAACCAACGAACCAACGAACCAACGAACAAACGAACAAAAGAACAAATGAACAAACGAACAAAGAGACAAAGAAACAAAAGAACCAACGAAGCAACGACACAACGAAACAACGAAACAACGAAACAACGAAACAACGAAACAACGAAACAACGAAACAACGAAACAACGAAACAACGAAACAACGAAACAACGAAACAACGAAACAACGAAACAACGAAACAACGAAACAACGAAACAACGAAACAACGAAACAACGAACCAACGAACCAACGAACCAACGAACCAACGAACCAAAGAACCAACGAACCAACGAACCAACGAACCAACGAACCAACGAACCAACGAACCAACGAACCAACGAACCAACGAACCAACGAAACAACGAAACAACGAAACAACGAAACAACGAAACAACGAACCAACGAACCAACGAACCAACGAACCAACGAACCAACGAACAAACGAACAAAAGAACAAATGAACAAACGAACAAAGAGACAAAGAAACAAAAGAACCAACGAAGCAACGACACAACGAAACAACGAAACAACGAAACAACGAAACAACGAAACAACGAAACAACGAAACAACGAAACAACGAAACAACGAAACAACGAAACAACGAAACAACGAAACAACGAATCAACGAATCAACGAATCAACGAAACAACGAACCAACGAACCAACGAACAAAAGAACAAATGAACAAACGAACAAACGAACAAACGAACAACCGAACAAAGAGACAAAGAAACAAAAGAACCAACGAAACAACGAAACAACGAAACAACGAAACAACGAAACAACGAAACAACGAAACAACGAAACAACGAAACAACGAAACAACGAAACAACGAAACAACGAAACAACGAAACAACGAAACAACGAAACAACGAAACAACGAAACAACGAAACAACGAAACAACGAAACAACGAAACAACGAAACAACGAAACAACGAAACAACGAAACAACGAAACAACGAAACAACGAAACAACGAAACAACGAAACAACGAAACAACGAAACAACGAAACAACGAAACAACGAAACAACGAAACAACGAAACAACGAAACAACGAAACAACGAAACAACGAAACAACGAAACAACGAAAAAACGAAACAACGAAACAACGAAACAACGAAACAACGAAACAACGAAACAACGAACCAACGAACCAACGAACCAACGAACCAACGAACAAACGAACAAAAGAACAAATGAACAAACGAACAAAGAGACAAAGAAACAAAAGAACCAACGAAACAACGACACAACGAAACAACGAAACAACGAAACAACGAAACAACGAAACAACGAAACAACGAAACAACGAAACAACGAAACAACGAAACAACGAAACAACGAAACAACGAAACAAAGAAACAACGAAACAACGAACCAACGAACCAACGAACCAACGAACCAACGAACCAACGAACCAAAGAACCAACGAACCAACGAACCAACGAACCAACGAACCAACGAAACAACGAAACAACGAAACAACGAAACAACGAACCAACGAACCAACGAACCAACGAAACAACGAAACAACGAAACAACGAAACAACGAAACAACGAAACAACGAAACAACGAAACAACGAAACAACGAAACAACGAAACAACGAAACAACGAAACAACGAAACAACGAAACAACGAAACAACGAAACAACGAAACAACGAAACAACGAAACAACGAAACAACGAAACAACGAAACAACGAACCAACGAACCAACGAACCAACGAACCAACGAACAAACGAACAAAAGAACAAATGAACAAACGAACAAAGAGACAAAGAAACAAAAGAACCAACGAAACAACGACACAACGAAACAACGAAACAACGAAACAACGAAACAACGAAACAACGAAACAACGAAACAACGAAACAACGAAACAACGAAACAACGAAACAACGAACCAACGAACCAACGAACCAACGAACCAACGAACCAACGAACCAACGAACCAACGAACCAACGAACCAACGAACCAACGAACCAACGAACCAACGAACCAACGAACCAACGAACCAACGAACCAACGAACCAACGAACCAAAGAACCAACGAACCAACGAACCAACGAACCAACGAACCAACGAACCAACGAACCAACGAACCAACGAACCAACGAACCAACGAACCAACGAACCAACGAACCTTCGAACCAACGAACCAACGAACCAACGAACCAACGAACCAACGAACCAACGAACAAACGAACAAACGAACAAACGAACAAACGAACAAACGAACCAACGAACCAACGAACCAACGAACCAACGAACCAACGAACCAACGAAACAACGAACCAACGAACCAACGAACCAACGAACCAACGAACCAACGAACCAACGAACCAACGAACCAACGAACCAACGAACCTTCGAACCAACGAACCAACGAACCAACGAACCAACGAACAAACGAACAAACGAACAAACGAACAAACGAACAAACGAACCAACGAACCAACGAACCAACGAACCAACGAACCAACGAACCAACGAAACAACGAACCAATGAACCAGCGAACCAACGAACCAACGAACCAACGAACCAACGAACAAACGAACAAAAGAACAAACGAACAAAGAGACAAAGAAACAAAAGAACCAACGAAACAACGAAACAACGAAACAACGAAACAACGAAACAACGAAACAACGAAACAACGAAACAACGAAACAACGAAACAACGAAACAACGAAACAACGAAACAACGAAACAACGAAACAACGAAACAACGAAACAACGAAACAACGAAACAACGAAACAACGAAACAACGAAACAACGAAACAACGAAACAACGAAACAACGAAACAATGAAACAACGAAACAACGAAACAACGAAACAACGAAACAACGAAACAACGAAACAACGAAACAACGAAACAACGAAACAACGAAACAACGAAACAACGAAACAACGAAACAACGAAACAACGAAACAACGAAACAACGAAACAACGAAACAACGAAACAACGAAACAACGAAACAACGAAACAACGAAACAACGAAACAACGAAACAACGAAACAACGAAACAACGAAACAACGAAACAACGAAACAACGAAACAACGAATCAACGAACCAACGAACCAACGAACAAAAGAACAAACGAACAAACGAACAAACGAACAAAGAGACAAAGAAACAAAAGAACCAACGAAACAACGAAACAACGAAACAACGAAACAACGAAACAACGATACAACGAAACAACGAAACAACGAAACAACGAAACAACGAAACAACGAAACAACGAAACAACGAAACAACGAAACAACGAAACAACGAAACAACGAAACAACGAAACAACGAAACAACGAAACAACGAACCAACGAACCAACGAACCAACGAACCAACGAATCAACGAACCAACGAACCAACGAACCAACGAACCAACGAACCAGCGAACCAACGAACCAACGAACCAACGAACAAACGAACAAAAGAACAAATGAACAAACGAACAAAGAGACAAAGAAACAAAAGAACCAACGAAACAACGAAACAACGAAACAACGAAACAACGAAACAACGAAACAACGAAACAACGAAACAACGAAACAACGAAACAACGAAACAACGAAACAACGAAACAACGAAACAACGAAACAACGAAACAACGAAACAACGAAACAACGAAACAACGAAACAACGAATCAACGAATCAACGAAACAACGAACCAACGAACCAACGAACAAAAGAACAAATGAACAAACGAACAAACGAACAAACGAACAAACGAACAAAGAGACAAAGAAACAAAAGAACCAACGAAACAACGAAACAACGAAACAACGAAACAACGAAACAACGAAACAACGAAACAACGAAACAACGAAACAACGAAACAACGAAACAACGAAACAACGAAACAACGAAACAACGAAACAACGAAACAACGAAACAACGAAACAACGAAACAACGAAACAACGAAACAACGAAACAACGAAACAACGAAACAACGAAACAACGAAACAACGAAACAACGAATCAACGAATCAACGAACCAACGAACCAACGAACCAACGAACCAACGAACCAACGAACCAACGAACCAACGAACCAACGAAACAACGAAACAACGAAACAACGAAACAACGAAACAACGAACCAACGAACCAACGAACCAACGAACCAACGAACCAACGAACAAACGAACAAAAGAACAAATGAACAAACGAACAAAGAGACAAAGAAACAAAAGAACCAACGAAGCAACGACACAACGAAACAACGAAACAACGAAACAACGAAACAACGAAACAACGAAACAACGAAACAACGAAACAACGAAACAACGAAACAACGAAACAACGAAACAACGAAACAACGAACCAACGAACCAACGAACCAACGAACCAACGAATCAACGAACCAACGAACCAACGAACCAGCGAACCAACGAACCAACGAACCAACGAACAAACGAACAAAAGAACAAATGAACAAACGAACAAAGAGACAAAGAAACAAAAGAACCAACGAAACAACGAAACAACGAAACAACGAAACAACGAAACAACGAAACAACGAAACAACGAAACAACGAAACAACGAAACAACGAAACAACGAAACAACGAAACAACGAAACAACGAAACAACGAAACAACGAAACAACGAAACAACGAAACAACGAAACAACGAAACAACGAAACAACGAAACAACGAAACAACGAAACAACGAATCAACGAATCAACGAAACAACGAACCAACGAACCAACGAACAAAAGAACAAATGAACAAACGAACAAACGAACAAACGAACAAAGAGACAAAGAAACAAAAGAACCAACGAAACAACGAAACAACGAAACAACGAAACAACGAAACAACGAAACAACGAAACAACGAAACAACGAAACAACGAAACAACGAAACAACGAAACAACGAAACAACGAAACAACGAAACAACGAAACAACGAAACAACGAAACAACGAAACAACGAAACAACGAAACAACGAAACAACGAAACAACGAAACAACGAAACAACGAAACAACGAATCAACGAATCAACGAAACAACGAACCAACGAACCAACGAACAAAAGAACAAATGAACAAACGAACAAACGAACAAACGAACAAAGAGACAAAGAAACAAAAGAACCAACGAAACAACGAAACAACGAAACAACGAAACAACGAAACAACGAAACAACGAAACAACGAAACAACGAAACAACGAAACAACGAAACAACGAAACAACGAAACAACGAAACAACGAAACAACGAAACAACGAAACAACGAAACAACGAAACAACGAAACAACGAAACAACGAAACAACGAAACAACGAAACAACGAAACAACGAAACAACGAAACAACGAAACAACGAAACAACGAAACAACGAAACAACGAAACAACGAAACAACGAAACAACGAAACAACGAAACAACGAAACAACGAAACAACGAAACAACGAAACAACGAAACAACGAAACAACGAAACAACGAACAAAAGAACAAATGAACAAACGAACAAAGAGACAAAGAAACAAAAGAACCAACGAAACAACGACACAACGAAACAACGAAACAACGAAACAACGAAACAACGAAACAACGAAACAACGAAACAACGAAACAACGAACCAACGAACCAACGAACCAACGAACCAACGAACCAACGAACCAACGAACCAACGAACCAACGAACCAACGAACCAACGAACCAACGAACCAACGAACCAACGAACCAACGAACCAACGAACCAACGAACCAACGAACCAAAGAACCAACGAACCAACGAACCAACGAACCAACGAACCAACGAACCAACGAACCAACGAACCAACGAACCAACGAACCAACGAACCAACGAACCAACGAACCAACGAA
>NW_027485773.1:0-31087 GCF_050908995.1 Andrena cerasifolii
AAACATCTGCGCCACTTCTCGCTCTTTGATTTGCTCTCCGGAGACGTTACTTTGTGCCATCTCTGTCGACAGCATGTTGTCCTGTTACAAAGCCCAATTTTGTGCATTCTGAAAATTTTCGCCCGACTGTGGCCAATATATCAGGAGAACATGAATTGGTAGGAGGTACACTAGATTTCAGCTTCAAAGGCATCGCCCTAAAGTTGCAAATAAGATGCGCAGGCCTTTCAAGAGGCGTTCGAAAAGTCTGCCGCTCTTCGCTAAACAGTCACTGTCTCGAAACATCTGCGCCACTTCTCGCTCTTTGATTTGCTCTCCGGGGACGTTACTTCGTGCCATCTCTGTCGACGGCATGTTGTCCTGTTACAAAGCCCAATTTTGTGCATTCTGAAAATTTTCGCCAGATTGTGGCCAATATGTCAGGAGAACATGAAGTGGAAGGAGGTATACTAGATTTCAGCTTCAAAGGCATCGCCTTAAAGTTGCAAATAAGAGGCGCATGCCTTTCAAGAGGCGTTCGAAAATTCTGCGTCTCTTCGTTAAACAGTCACTGTCTCGAAACATCTGCGCCACATCTCGCTCTTTGATTTGCTCTCCGGAGACGTTACGTTGTGCCATCCCTTTCGACGGCATGTTCTCCTGTTACAAAGTACAATTTTGTGCATTCTGAAAATTTTCGCCAGATTGTGGCCAATATATCAGGCGAACATGAAGTAGAAGGAGGTACACTAGATTTTAGCTTCATATGCATCGCCTTAAAGTTCCAAATAAGAGGCGCAGGCCTTTCAAGAGGCGTTCTAAAATTCTGCGTCTCTTCGTTAAACAGTCACTGTCTCGAAACATCTGCGCCACTTCTCGCTCTTTGATTTGCTCTCCGGAGACGTTACTTTGTGCCATCTCTGTCGACAGCATGTTGTCCTGTTACAAAGCCCAATTTTGTGCATTCTGAAAATTTTCGCCCGACTGTGGCCAATATATCAGGAGAACATGAATTGGTAGGAGGTACACTAGATTTCAGCTTCAAAGGCATCGCCCTAAAGTTGCAAATAAGATGCGCAGGCCTTTCAAGAGGCGTTCGAAAAGTCTGCCGCTCTTCGCTAAACAGTCACTGTCTCGAAACATCTGCGCCACTTCTCGCTCTTTGATTTGCTCTCCGGGGACGTTACTTCGTGCCATCTCTGTCGACGGCATGTTGTCCTGTTACAAAGCCCTATTTTGTGCATTCTGAAAATTTTCGCCAGATTGTGGCCAATATGTCAGGAGAACATGAAGTGGAAGGAGGTATACTAGATTTCAGCTTCAAAGGCATCGCCTTAAAGTTGCAAATAAGAGGCGCATGCCTTTCAAGGGGCGTTCGAAAATTCTGCGTCTCTTCGTTAAACAGTCACTGTCTCGAAACATCTGCGCCACATCTCGCTCTTTGATTTGCTCTCCGGAGATGTTACATTGTGCCATCTCTTTCGACGGCATGTTCTCCTGTTACAAAGTCCAATTTTGTGCATTCTGAAAATTTTCGCCAGATTTTGGCCAATATATCAGGAGAACATGAAGTGGAAGGAGGTATACTAGATTTCAGCTTCAAAGGCATCGCCTTAAAGTTGCAAATAAGAGGCGCATGCCTTTCAAGAGGCGTTCGAAGATTCTGCGGCTCTTCGTTAAACAGTCACTGCGTCGAAATATCTGCGCCACATCTCGCTCTTTGATTTGCTCTCCGGAGATGTTACATTGTGCCATCTCTTTCGACGGCATGTTCTCCTGTTACAAAGCCCAATTTTGTGCAATCTGAAAATTTTCGCCAGATTTTGGCCAACATATCAGGAGAACATCAATTGGAATGAGGTATACTAAATTTCAGCTTCAAAGGCATCGCATTAAAGTTGCAAATAAGAGGCGCGGGCCTTTCAAGAGGCGTTCGAAGATTCTGCGGCTCTTCGTTAAACAGTCACTGTCTCGAAACATCTGCGCCACTTCTCGCTCTTTGATTTGCTCTCCGGAGACGTTACTTTGTGCCATCTCTGTCGACGGCATGTTGTCCTGTTACAAAGCCCAATTTTGTGCATTTTGAAAATTTTCGCCAGATTGTGGCCAATATGTCAGGAGAACATGAAGTGGAAGGAGGTATACTAGATTTCAGCTTCAAAGGCATAGCCTTAATGTTGCAAATAAGAGGCGCATGCCTTTCAAGAGGCGTTCGAAAATTCTGCGTCTCTTCGTTAAACAGTCACTGTCTCGAAACATCTGCGCCACATCTCGCTCTTTGATTTGCTCTCCGGAGATGTTACATTGTGCCATCTCTTTCGACGGCATGTTCTCCTGTTACAAAGTCCAATTTTGTGCATTCTGAAAATTTTCGCCAGATTTAGCCAACATATCAGGAGAACATGAAGTGGAAGGAGGTATACTAAATTTCAGCTTCAAAGGCATTGCATTAAAGTTGCAAATAAGAGGCGCGGGCCTTTCAAGAGGCGTTCGAAGATTCTGCGGCTCTTCGTTAAACAGTCACTGCCTCGAAATATCTGCGCCACATCTCGCTCTTTGATTTGCTCTCCGGAGATGTTACATTGTGCCATCTCTTTCGACGGCATGTTCTCCTGTTACAAAGCCCAATTTTGTGCAATCTGAAAATTTTCGCCAGATTGTGGCCAATATATCAGGCAAACATGAAGTAGAAGGAGGTACACTAGATTTTAGCTTCATATGCATCGCCTTAAAGTTCCAAATAAGAGGCGCAGGCCTTTCAAGAGGCGTTCTAAAATTCTGCGTCTCTTCGTTAAACAGTCACTGTCTCGAAACATCTGCGCCACTTCTCGCTCTTTGATTTGCTCTCCGGAGACGTTACTTTGTGCCATCTCTGTCGACAGCATGTTGTCCTGTTACAAAGCCCAATTTTGTGCATTCTGAAAATTTTCGCCCGACTGTGGCCAATATATCAGGAGAACATGAATTGGTAGGAGGTACACTAGATTTCAGCTTCAAAGGCATCGCCCTAAAGTTGCAAATAAGATGCGCAGGCCTTTCAAGAGGCGTTCGAAAAGTCTGCCGCTCTTCGCTAAACAGTCACTGTCTCGAAACATCTGCGCCACTTCTCGCTCTTTGATTTGCTCTCCGGGGACGTTACTTCGTGCCATCTCTGTCGACGGCATGTTGTCCTGTTACAAAGCCCAATTTTGTGCATTCTGAAAATTTTCGCCAGATTGTGGCCAATATGTCAGGAGAACATGAAGTGGAAGGAGGTATACTAGATTTCAGCTTCAAAGGCATCGCCTTAAAGTTGCAAATAAGAGGCGCATGCCTTTCAAGGGGCGTTCGAAAATTCTGCGTCTCTTCGTTAAACAGTCACTGTCTCGAAACATCTGCGCCACATCTCGCTCTTTGATTTGCTCTCCGGAGATGTTACATTGTGCCATCTCTTTCGACGGCATGTTCTCCTGTTACAAAGTCCAATTTTGTGCATTCTGAAAATTTTCGCCAGATTTTGGCCAATATATCAGGAGAACATGAAGTGGAAGGAGGTATACTAGATTTCAGCTTCAAAGGCATCGCCTTAAAGTTGCAAATAAGAGGCGCATGCCTTTCAAGAGGCGTTCGAAGATTCTGCGGCTCTTCGTTAAACAGTCACTGCCTCGAAATATCTGCGCCACATCTCGCTCTTTGATTTGCTCTCCGGAGATGTTACATTGTGCCATCTCTTTCGACGGCATGTTCTCCTGTTACAAAGCCCAATTTTGTGCAATCTGAAAATTTTCGCCAGATTTTGGCCAACATATCAGGAGAACATCAATTGGAATGAGGTATACTAAATTTCAGCTTCAAAGGCATCGCATTAAAGTTGCAAATAAGAGGCGCGGGCCTTTCAAGAGGCGTTCGAAGATTCTGCGGCTCTTCGTTAAACAGTCACTGTCTCGAAACATCTGCGCCACTTCTCGCTCTTTGATTTGCTCTCCGGAGACGTTACTTTGTGCCATCTCTGTCGACGGCATGTTGTCCTGTTACAAAGCCCAATTTTGTGCATTTTGAAAATTTTCGCCAGATTGTGGCCAATATGTCAGGAGAACATGAAGTGGAAGGAGGTATACTAGATTTCAGCTTCAAAGGCATAGCCTTAAAGTTGCAAATAAGAGGCGCATGCCTTTCAAGAGGCGTTCGAAAATTCTGCGTCTCTTCGTTAAACAGTCACTGTCTCGAAACATCTGCGCCACATCTCGCTCTTTGATTTGCTCTCCGGAGATGTTACATTGTGCCATCTCTTTCGACGGCATGTTCTCCTGTTACAAAGTCCAATTTTGTGCATTCTGAAAATTTTCGCCAGATTTTGGCCAATATATCAGGAGAACATGAAGTGGAAGGAGGTATACTAGATTTCAGCTTCAAAGGCATCGCCCTAAAGTTGCAAATAAGATGCGCAGGCCTTTCAAGAGGCGTTCGAAAGTCTGCCGCTCTTCGCTAAACAGTCACTGTCTCGAAACATCTGCGCCACTTCTCGCTCTTTGATTTGCTCTCCGGGACGTTACTTCGTGCCATCTCTGTCGACGGCATGTTGTCCTGTTACAAAGCCCAATTTGTGCATTCTGAAAATTTTCGCCAGATTGTGGCCAATATGTCAGGAGAACATGAAGTGGAAGGAGGTATACTAGATTTCAGCTTCAAAGGCATCGCCTTAAAGTTGCAAATAAGAGGCGCATGCCTTTCAAGAGGCGTTCGAAAATTCTGCGTCTCTTCGTTAAACAGTCACTGTCTCGAAACATCTGCGCCACATCTCGCTCTTTGATTTGCTCTCCGGAGACGTTACGTTGTGCCATCCCTTTCGACGGCATGTTCTCCTGTTACAAAGTACAATTTTGTGCATTCTGAAAATTTTCGCCAGATTGTGGCCAATATATCAGGCGAACATGAAGTAGAAGGAGGTACACTAGATTTTAGCTTCATATGCATCGCCTTAAAGTTCCAAATAAGAGGCGCAGGCCTTTCAAGAGGCGTTCTAAAATTCTGCGTCTCTTCGTTAAACAGTCACTGTCTCGAAACATCTGCGCCACTTCTCGCTCTTTGATTTGCTCTCCGGAGACGTTACTTTGTGCCATCTCTGTCGACAGCATGTTGTCCTGTTACAAAGCCCAATTTTGTGCATTCTGAAAATTTTCGCCCGACTGTGGCCAATATATCAGGAGAACATGAATTGGTAGGAGGTACACTAGATTTCAGCTTCAAAGGCATCGCCCTAAAGTTGCAAATAAGATGCGCAGGCCTTTCAAGAGGCGTTCGAAAAGTCTGCCGCTCTTCGCTAAACAGTCACTGTCTCGAAACATCTGCGCCACTTCTCGCTCTTTGATTTGCTCTCCGGGGACGTTACTTCGTGCCATCTCTGTCGACGGCATGTTGTCCTGTTACAAAGCCCTATTTTGTGCATTCTGAAAATTTTCGCCAGATTGTGGCCAATATGTCAGGAGAACATGAAGTGGAAGGAGGTATACTAGATTTCAGCTTCAAAGGCATCGCCTTAAAGTTGCAAATAAGAGGCGCATGCCTTTCAAGGGGCGTTCGAAAATTCTGCGTCTCTTCGTTAAACAGTCACTGTCTCGAAACATCTGCGCCACATCTCGCTCTTTGATTTGCTCTCCGGAGATGTTACATTGTGCCATCTCTTTCGACGGCATGTTCTCCTGTTACAAAGTCCAATTTTGTGCATTCTGAAAATTTTCGCCAGATTTTGGCCAATATATCAGGAGAACATGAAGTGGAAGGAGGTATACTAGATTTCAGCTTCAAAGGCATCGCCTTAAAGTTGCAAATAAGAGGCGCATGCCTTTCAAGAGGCGTTCGAAGATTCTGCGGCTCTTCGTTAAACAGTCACTGCGTCGAAATATCTGCGCCACATCTCGCTCTTTGATTTGCTCTCCGGAGATGTTACATTGTGCCATCTCTTTCGACGGCATGTTCTCCTGTTACAAAGCCCAATTTTGTGCAATCTGAAAATTTTCGCCAGATTTTGGCCAACATATCAGGAGAACATCAATTGGAATGAGGTATACTAAATTTCAGCTTCAAAGGCATCGCATTAAAGTTGCAAATAAGAGGCGCGGGCCTTTCAAGAGGCGTTCGAAGATTCTGCGGCTCTTCGTTAAACAGTCACTGTCTCGAAACATCTGCGCCACTTCTCGCTCTTTGATTTGCTCTCCGGAGACGTTACTTTGTGCCATCTCTGTCGACGGCATGTTGTCCTGTTACAAAGCCCAATTTTGTGCATTTTGAAAATTTTCGCCAGATTGTGGCCAATATGTCAGGAGAACATGAAGTGGAAGGAGGTATACTAGATTTCAGCTTCAAAGGCATAGCCTTAAAGTTGCAAATAAGAGGCGCATGCCTTTCAAGAGGCGTTCGAAAATTCTGCGTCTCTTCGTTAAACAGTCACTGTCTCGAAACATCTGCGCCACATCTCGCTCTTTGATTTGCTCTCCGGAGATGTTACATTGTGCCATCTCTTTCGACGGCATGTTCTCCTGTTACAAGTCCAATTTTGTGCATTCTGAAAATTTTCGCCAGATTTAGCCAACATATCAGGAGAACATGAAGTGGAAGGAGGTATACTAAATTTCAGCTTCAAAGGCATTGCATTAAAGTTGCAAATAAGAGGCGCGGGCCTTTCAAGAGGCGTTCGAAGATTCTGCGGCTCTTCGTTAAACAGTCACTGCCTCGAAATATCTGCGCCACATCTCGCTCTTTGATTTGCTCTCCGGAGATGTTACATTGTGCCATCTCTTTCGACGGCATGTTCTCCTGTTACAAAGCCCAATTTTGTGCAATCTGAAAATTTTCGCCAGATTGTGGCCAATATATCAGGCGAACATGAAGTAGAAGGAGGTACACTAGATTTTAGCTTCATATGCATCGCCTTAAAGTTCCAAATAAGAGGCGCAGGCCTTTCAAGAGGCGTTCTAAAATTCTGCGTCTCTTCGTTAAACAGTCACTGTCTCGAAACATCTGCGCCACTTCTCGCTCTTTGATTTGCTCTCCGGAGACGTTACTTTGTGCCATCTCTGTCGACAGCATGTTGTCCTGTTACAAAGCCCAATTTTGTGCATTCTGAAAATTTTCGCCCGACTGTGGCCAATATATCAGGAGAACATGAATTGGTAGGAGGTACACTAGATTTCAGCTTCAAAGGCATCGCCCTAAAGTTGCAAATAAGATGCGCAGGCCTTTCAAGAGGCGTTCGAAAAGTCTGCCGCTCTTCGCTAAACAGTCACTGTCTCGAAACATCTGCGCCACTTCTCGCTCTTTGATTTGCTCTCCGGGGACGTTACTTCGTGCCATCTCTGTCGACGGCATGTTGTCCTGTTACAAAGCCCAATTTTGTGCATTCTGAAAATTTTCGCCAGATTGTGGCCAATATGTCAGGAGAACATGAAGTGGAAGGAGGTATACTAGATTTCAGCTTCAAAGGCATCGCCTTAAAGTTGCAAATAAGAGGCGCATGCCTTTCAAGGGGCGTTCGAAAATTCTGCGTCTCTTCGTTAAACAGTCACTGTCTCGAAACATCTGCGCCACATCTCGCTCTTTGATTTGCTCTCCGGAGATGTTACATTGTGCCATCTCTTTCGACGGCATGTTCTCCTGTTACAAAGTCCAATTTTGTGCATTCTGAAAATTTTCGCCAGATTTTGGCCAATATATCAGGAGAACATGAAGTGGAAGGAGGTATACTAGATTTCAGCTTCAAAGGCATCGCCTTAAAGTTGCAAATAAGAGGCGCATGCCTTTCAAGAGGCGTTCGAAGATTCTGCGGCTCTTCGTTAAACAGTCACTGCCTCGAAATATCTGCGCCACATCTCGCTCTTTGATTTGCTCTCCGGAGATGTTACATTGTGCCATCTCTTTCGACGGCATGTTCTCCTGTTACAAAGCCCAATTTTGTGCAATCTGAAAATTTTCGCCAGATTTAGCCAACATATCAGGAGAACATGAAGTGGAAGGAGGTATACTAAATTTCAGCTTCAAAGGCATTGCATTAAAGTTGCAAATAAGAGGCGCGGGCCTTTCAAGAGGCGTTCGAAGATTCTGCGGCTCTTCGTTAAACAGTCACTGCCTCGAAATATCTGCGCCACATCTCGCTCTTTGATTTGCTCTCCGGAGATGTTACATTGTGCCATCTCTTTCGACGGCATGTTCTCCTGTTACAAAGCCCAATTTTGTGCAATCTGAAAATTTTCGCCAGATTTTGGCCAACATATCAGGAGAACATCAATTGGAATGAGGTATACTAAATTTCAGCTTCAAAGGCATCGCATTAAAGTTGCAAATAAGAGGCGCAGGCCTTTCAAGAGGCGTTCGAAAATTCTGCGTCTCTTCGTTAAACAGTCACTGTCTCGAAACATCTGCGCCACTTCTCGCTCTTTGATTTGCTCTCCGGAGACGTTACTTTGTGCCATCTCTATCGACGGAATGTTGTCCTGTTACAAAGCCCAATTTTGTGCATTCTGAAAATTTTCGCCAGATTGTGGCCAATATATCAAGAGAACATGAAGTGGAAGGAGGTATACTAAATTTCAGCTTCAAAGGCATTGCATTAAAGTTGCAAATAAGAGGCGCGGGCCTTTCAAGAGGCGTTCTAAAATTCTGCGTCTCTTCGTTAAACAGTCACTGTCTCGAAACATCTGCGCCACTTCTCGCTCTTTGATTTGTTCACCGGAGACGTTACTTTGTGCCATCTCTGTCGACGGCATGTTGTCCTGTTACAAAGCCCAATTTGTGCATTTTGAAAATTTTCGCCAGATTGTGGCCAATATGTCAGGAGAACATGAAGTGGAAGGAGGTATACTAGATTTCAGCTTCAAAGGCATAGCCTTAAAGTTGCAAATAAGAGGCGCATGCCTTTCAAGAGGCGTTCGAAAATTCTGCGTCTCTTCGTTAAACAGACACTGTCTCGAAACATCTGCGCCACATCTCGCTCTTTGATTTGCTCTCCGGAGATGTTACATTGTGCCATCTCTTTCGACGGCATGTTCTCCTGTTACAAAGTCCAATTTTGTGCATTCTGAAAATTTTCGCCAGATTTAGCCAACATATCAGGAGAACATGAAGTGGAAGGAGGTATACTAAATTTCAGCTTCAAAGGCATTGCATTAAAGTTGCAAATAAGAGGCGCGGGCCTTTCAAGAGGCGTTCGAAAATTCTGCGTCTCTTCGTTAAACAGTCACTGTCTCGAAACATCTGCGCCACTTCTCGCTCTTTGATTTGCTCTCCGGAGACGTTACTTTGTGCCATCTCTGTCGACGGAATGTTGTCCTGTTACAAAGCCCAATTTTGTGCATTCTGAAAATTTTCGCCAGATTGTGGCCAATATATCAAGAGAACATGAAGTGGAAGGAGGTATACTAAATTTCAGCTTCAAAGGCATTGCATTAAAGTTGCAAATAAGAGGCGCGGGCCTTTCAAGAGGCGTTCTAAAATTCTGCGTCTCTTCGTTAAACAGTCACTGTCTCGAAACATCTGCGCCACTTGTCGCTCTTTGATTTGCTCTCCGGAGACGTTACTTTGTGCCATCTCTTTCGACGGCATGTTCTCCTGTTACAAAGTCCAATTTTGTGCATTCTGAAAATTTTCGCCAGATTTTGGCCAACATATCAGGAGAACATCAATTGGAATGAGGTATACTAAATTTCAGCTTCAAAGGCATCGCATTAAAGTTGCAAATAAGAGGCGCAGGCCTTTCAAGAGGCGTTCGAAAATTCTGCGTCTCTTCGTTAAACAGTCACTGTCTCGAAACATCTGCGCCACTTCTCGCTCTTTGATTTGCTCTCCGGAGACGTTACTTTGTGCCATCTCTGTCGACGGAATGTTGTCCTGTTACAAAGCCCAATTTTGTGCATTCTGAAAATTTTCGCCAGATTGTGGCCAATATATCAAGAGAACATGAAGTGGAAGGAGGTATACTAAATTTCAGCTTCAAAGGCATTGCATTAAAGTTGCAAATAAGAGGCGCGGGCCTTTCAAGAGGCGTTCTAAAATTCTGCGTCTCTTCGTTAAACAGTCACTGTCTCGAAACATCTGCGCCACTTCTCGCTCTTTGATTTGCTCTCCGGAGACGTTACTTTGTGCCATCTCTGTCGACGGCATGTTGTCCTGTTACAAAGCCCAATTTTGTGCATTTTGAAAATTTTCGCCAGATTGTGGCCAACATATCAGGAGAACATCAATTGGAATGAGGTATACTAAATTTCAGCTTCAAAGGCATCGCATTAAAGTTGCAAATAAGAGGCGCAGGCCTTTCAAGAGGCGTTCGAAAATTCTGCGTCTCTTCGTTAAACAGTCACTGTCTCGAAACATCTGCGCCACTTCTCGCTCTTTGATTTGCTCTCCGGAGACGTTACTTTGTGCCATCTCTGTCGACGGAATGTTGTCCTGTTACAAAGCCCAATTTTGTGCATTCCGAAAATTTTCGCCAGATTGTGGCCAATATATCAAGAGAACATGAAGTGGAAGGAGGTATACTAAATTTCAGCTTCAAAGGCATTGCATTAAAGTTGCAAATAAGAGGCGCGGGCCTTTCAAGAGGCGTTCTAAAATTCTGCGTCTCTTCGTTAAACAGTCACTGTCTCGAAACATCTGCGCCACTTCTCGCTCTTTGATTTGCTCTCCGGAGACGTTACTTTGTGCCATCTCTGTCGACGGCATGTTGTCCTGTTACAAAGCCCAATTTTGTGCATTTTGAAAATTTTCGCCAGATTGTGGCCAATATGTCAGGAGAACATGAAGTGGAAGGAGGTATACTAGATTTCAGCTTCAAAGGCATAGCCTTAAAGTTGCAAATAAGAGGCGCATGCCTTTCAAGAGGCGTTCGAAAATTCTGCGTCTCTTCGTTAAACAGACACTGTCTCGAAACATCTGCGCCACATCTCGCTCTTTGATTTGCTCTCCGGAGATGTTACATTGTGCCATCTCTTTCGACGGCATGTTCTCCTGTTACAAAGTCCAATTTTGTGCATTCTGAAAATTTTCGCCAGATTTAGCCAACATATCAGGAGAACATGAAGTGGAAGGAGGTATACTAAATTTCAGCTTCAAAGGCATTGCATTAAAGTTGCAAATAAGAGGCGCGGGCCTTTCAAGAGGCGTTCGAAAATTCTGCGTCTCTTCGTTAAACAGTCACTGTCTCGAAACATCTGCGCCACTTCTCGCTCTTTGATTTGCTCTCCGGAGACGTTACTTTGTGCCATCTCTGTCGACGGAATGTTGTCCTGTTACAAAGCCCAATTTTGTGCATTCTGAAAATTTTCGCCAGATTGTGGCCAATATATCAAGAGAACATGAAGTGGAAGGAGGTATACTAAATTTCAGCTTCAAAGGCATTGCATTAAAGTTGCAAATAAGAGGCGCGGGCCTTTCAAGAGGCGTTCTAAAATTCTGCGTCTCTTCGTTAAACAGTCACTGTCTCGAAACATCTGCGCCACTTGTCGCTCTTTGATTTGCTCTCCGGAGACGTTACTTTGTGCCATCTCTTTCGACGGCATGTTCTCCTGTTACAAAGTCCAATTTTGTGCATTCTGAAAATTTTCGCCAGATTTTGGCCAACATATCAGGAGAACATCAATTGGAATGAGGTATACTAAATTTCAGCTTCAAAGGCATCGCATTAAAGTTGCAAATAAGAGGCGCAGGCCTTTCAAGAGGCGTTCGAAAATTCTGCGTCTCTTCGTTAAACAGTCACTGTCTCGAAACATCTGCGCCACTTCTCGCTCTTTGATTTGCTCTCCGGAGACGTTACTTTGTGCCATCTCTGTCGACGGAATGTTGTCCTGTTACAAAGCCCAATTTTGTGCATTCTGAAATTTTCGCCAGATTGTGGCCAATATATCAAGAGAACATGAAGTGGAAGGAGGTATACTAAATTTCAGCTTCAAAGGCATTGCATTAAAGTTGCAAATAAGAGGCGCGGGCCTTTCAAGAGGCGTTCTAAAATTCTGCGTCTCTTCGTTAAACAGTCACTGTCTCGAAACATCTGCGCCACTTCTCGCTCTTTGATTTGCTCTCCGGAGACGTTACTTTGTGCCATCTCTGTCGACGGCATGTTGTCCTGTTACAAAGCCCAATTTTGTGCATTTTGAAAATTTTCGCCAGATTGTGGCCTATATGTCAGGAGAACATGAAGTGGAAGGAGGTATACTAGATTTCAGCTTCAAAGGCATAGCCTTAAAGTTGCAAATAAGAGGCGCATGCCTTTCAAGAGGCGTTCGAAAATTCTGCGTCTCTTCGTTAAACAGTCACTGTCTCGAAACATCTGCGCCACTTCTCGCTCTTTGATTTGCTCTCCGGAGACGTTACTTTGTGCCATCTCTGTCGACGGAATGTTGTCCTGTTACAAAGCCCAATTTTGTGCATTCTGAAAATTTTCGCCAGATTGTGGCCAATATATCAAGAGAACATGAAGTGGAAGGAGGTATACTAAATTTCAGCTTCAAAGGCATTGCATTAAAGTTGCAAATAAGAGGCGCGGGCCTTTCAAGAGGCGTTCTAAAATTCTGCGTCTCTTCGTTAAACAGTCACTGTCTCGAAACATCTGCGCCACTTCTCGCTCTTTGATTTGCTCTCCGGAGACGTTACTTTGTGCCATCTCTGTCGACGGCATGTTGTCCTGTTACAAAGCCCAATTTTGTGCATTTTGAAAATTTTCGCCAGATTGTGGCCAATATGTCAGGAGAACATGAAGTGGAAGGAGGTATACTAGATTTCAGCTTCAAAGGCATCGCCTTAAAGTTGCAAATAAGAGGCGCATGCCTTTCAAGAGGCGTTCGAAAATTCTGCGTCTCTTCGTTAAACAGTCACTGTCTCGAAACATCTGCGCCACTTCTCGCTCTTTGATTTGCTCTCCGGAGACGTTACGTTGTGCCATCCCTTTCGACGGCATGTTCTCCTGTTACAAAGTACAATTTTGTGCATTCTGAAAATTTTCGCCAGATTGTGGCCAATATATCAGGCGAACATGAAGTAGAAGGAGGTACACTAGATTTTAGCTTCATATGCATCGCCTTAAAGTTCCAAATAAGAGGCGCAGGCCTTTCATGAGGCGTTCTAAAATTCTGCGTCTCTTCGTTAAACAGTCACTGTCTCGAAACATCTGCGCCACTTCTCGCTCTTTGATTTGCTCTCCGGAGACGTTACTTTGTGCCATCTCTGTCGACAGCATGTTGTCCTGTTACAAAGCCCAATTTTGTGCATTCTGAAAATTTTCGCCCGACTGTGGCCAATATATCAGGAGAACATGAATTGGTAGGAGGTACACTAGATTTCAGCTTCAAAGGCATCGCCCTAAAGTTGCAAATAAGATGCGCAGGCCTTTCAAGAGGCGTTCGAAAAGTCTGCCGCTCTTCGCTAAACAGTCACTGTCTCGAAACATCTGCGCCACTTCTCGCTCTTTGATTTGCTCTCCGGGGACGTTACTTCGTGCCATCTCTGTCGACGGCATGTTGTCCTGTTACAAAGCCCAATTTTGTGCATTCTGAAAATTTTCGCCAGATTGTGGCCAATATGTCAGGAGAACATGAAGTGGAAGGAGGTATACTAGATTTCAGCTTCAAAGGCATCGCCTTAAAGTTGCAAATAAGAGGCGCATGCCTTTCAAGAGGCGTTCGAAAATTCTGCGTCTCTTCGTTAAACAGTCACTGTCTCGAAACATCTGCGCCACATCTCGCTCTTTGATTTGCTCTCCGGAGATGTTACATTGTGCCATCTCTTTCGACGGCATGTTCTCCTGTTACAAAGTCCAATTTTGTGCATTCTGAAAATTTTCGCCAGATTTTGGCCAATATATCAGGAGAACATGAAGTGGAAGGAGGTATACTAGATTTCAGCTTCAAAGGCATCGCCTTAAAGTTGCAAATAAGAGGCGCATGCCTTTCAAGAGGCGTTCGAAGATTCTGCGGCTCTTCGTTAAACAGTCACTGCCTCGAAATATCTGCGCCACATCTCGCTCTTTGATTTGCTCTCCGGAGATGTTACATTGTGCCATCTCTTTCGACGGCATGTTCTCCTGTTACAAAGCCCAATTTTGTGCAATCTGAAAATTTTCGCCAGATTGTGGCCAATATATCAAGAGAACATGAAGTGGAAGGAGGTATACTAAATTTCAGCTTCAAAGGCATTGCATTAAAGTTGCAAATAAGAGGCGCGGGCCTTTAAAGAGGCGTTCTAAAATTCTGCGTCTCTTCGTTAAACAGTCACTGTCTCGAAACATCTGCGCCACTTGTCGCTCTTTGATTTGCTCTCCGGAGACGTTACTTTGTGCCATCTCTTTCGACGGCATGTTCTCCTGTTACAAAGTCCAATTTTGTGCATTCTGAAAATTTTCGCCAGATTTTGGCCAACATATCAGGAGAACATCAATTGGAATGAGGTATACTAAATTTCAGCTTCAAAGGCATCGCATTAAAGTTGCAAATAAGAGGCGCAGGCCTTTCAAGAGGCGTTCTAAAATTCTGCGTCTCTTCGTTAAACAGTCACTGTCTCGAAACATCTGCGCCACTTCTCGCTCTTTGATTTGCTCTCCGGAGACGTTACTTTGTGCCATCTCTGTCGACAGCATGTTGTCCTGTTACAAAGCCCAATTTTGTGCATTCTGAAAATTTTCGCCCGACTGTGGCCAATATATCAGGAGAACATGAATTGGTAGGAGGTACACTAGATTTCAGCTTCAAAGGCATCGCCCTAAAGTTGCAAATAAGATGCGCAGGCCTTTCAAGAGGCGTTCGAAAAGTCTGCCGCTCTTCGCTAAACAGTCACTGTCTCGAAACATCTGCGCCACTTCTCGCTCTTTGATTTGCTCTCCGGGGACGTTACTTCGTGCCATCTCTGTCGACGGCATGTTGTCCTGTTACAAAGCCCAATTTTGTGCATTCTGAAAATTTTCGCCAGATTGTGGCCAATATGTCAGGAGAACATGAAGTGGAAGGAGGTATACTAGATTTCAGCTTCAAAGGCATCGCCTTAAAGTTGCAAATAAGAGGCGCATGCCTTTCAAGGGGCGTTCGAAAATTCTGCGTCTCTTCGTTAAACAGTCACTGTCTCGAAACATCTGCGCCATATCTCGCTCTTTGATTTGCTCTCCGGAGATGTTACATTGTGCCATCTCTTTCGACGGCATGTTCTCCTGTTACAAAGTCCAATTTTGTGCATTCTGAAAATTTTCGCCAGATTTTGGCCAATATATCAGGAGAACATGAAGTGGAAGGAGGTATACTAGATTTCAGCTTCAAAGGCATCGCCTTAAAGTTGCAAATAAGAGGCGCATGCCTTTCAAGAGGCGTTCGAAGATTCTGCGGCTCTTCGTTAAACAGTCACTGCCTCGAAATATCTGCGCCACATCTCGCTCTTTGATTTGCTCTCCGGAGATGTTACATTGTGCCATCTCTTTCGACGGCATGTTCTCCTGTTACAAAGCCCAATTTTGTGCAATCTGAAAATTTTCGCCAGATTTTGGCCAACATATCAGGAGAACATCAATTGGAATGAGGTATACTAAATTTCAGCTTCAAAGGCATCGCATTAAAGTTGCAAATAAGAGGCGCAGGCCTTTCAAGAGGCGTTCGAAAATTCTGCGTCTCTTCGTTAAACAGTCACTGTCTCGAAACATCTGCGCCACTTCTCGCTCTTTGATTTGCTGTCCGGAGACGTTACTTTGTGCCATCTCTGTCGACGGAATGTTGTCCTGTTACAAAGCCCAATTTTGTGCATTCTGAAAATTTTCGCCAGATTGTGGCCAATATATCAAGAGAACATGAAGTGGAAGGAGGTATACTAAATTTCAGCTTCAAAGGCATTGCATTAAAGTTGCAAATAAGAGGCGCGGGCCTTTCAAGAGGCGTTCTAAAATTCTGCGTCTCTTCGTTAAACAGTCACTGTCTCGAAACATCTGCGCCACTTCTCGCTCTTTGATTTGCTCTCCGGAGACGTTACTTTGTGCCATCTCTGTCGACGGCATGTTGTCCTGTTACAAAGCCCAATTTTGTGCATTATTGAAAATTTTCGCCAGATTGTGGCCAATATGTCAGGAGAACATGAAGTGGAAGGAGGTATACTAGATTTCAGCTTCAAAGGCATCGCCTTAAAGTTGCAAATAAGAGGCGCATGCCTTTCAAGAGGCGTTCGAAAATTCTGCGTCTCTTCGTTAAACAGTCACTGTCGCGAAACATCTGCGCCACTTCTCGCTCTTTGATTTGCTCTCCGGAGACGTTACTTTGTGCCATCTCTGTCGACGGAATGTTGTCCTGTTACAAAGCCCAATTTTGTGCATTCTGAAAATTTTCGCCAGATTGTGGCCAATATATCAGGAGAACATGAAGTGGAAGGAGGTATACTAGATTTCAGCTTCCAAAAGGCATCGTCTTAAAGTTGCAAATAAGAGGCGCATGCCTTTCAAGAGGCGTTCGAAAATTCTGCGTCTCTTCGTTAAACAGTCACTGTCTCGAAACATCTGCGCCACTTCTCGCTCTTTGATTTGCTCTCCGGAGACGTTACGTTGTGCCATCCCTTTCGACGGCATGTTCTCCTGTTACAAAGTACAATTTTGTGCATTCTGAAAATTTTCGCCAGATTGTGGCCAATATATCAGGCGAACATGAAGTAGAAGGAGGTACACTAGATTTTAGCTTCATATGCATCGCCTTAAAGTTCCAAATAAGAGGCGCAGGCCTTTCATGAGGCGTTCTAAAATTCTGCGTCTCTTCGTTAAACAGTCACTGTCTCGAAACATCTGCGCCACATCTCGCTTTTGATTTGCTCTCCGGAGACGTTACTTTGCCATCTCTGTCGACAGCATGTTGTCCTGTTACAAAGCCCAATTTTGTGCATTCTGAAAATTTTCGCCCGACTGTGGCCAATATATCAGGAGAACATGAATTGGTAGGAGGTACACTAGATTTCAGCTTCAAAGGCATCGCCCTAAAGTTGCAAATAAGATGCGCAGGCCTTTCAAGAGGCGTTCGAAAAGTCTGCCGCTCTTCGCTAAACAGTCACTGTCTCGAAACATCTGCGCCACTTCTCGCTCTTTGATTTGCTCTCCGGGGACGTTACTTCGTGCCATCTCTGTCGACGGCATGTTGTCCTGTTACAAAGCCCAATTTTGTGCATTCTGAAAATTTTCGCCAGATTGTGGCCAATATGTCAGGAGAACATGAAGTGGAAGGAGGTATACTAGATTTCAGCTTCAAAGGCATCGCCTTAAAGTTGCAAATAAGAGGCGCATGCCTTTCAAGAGGCGTTCGAAAATTCTGCGTCTCTTCGTTAAACAGTCACTGTCTCGAAACATCTGCGCCACATCTCGCTCTTTGATTTGCTCTCCGGAGATGTTACATTGTGCCATCTCTTTCGACGGCATGTTCTCCTGTTACAAAGTCCAATTTTGTGCATTCTGAAAATTTTCGCCAGATTTTGGCCAATATATCAGGAGAACATGAAGTGGAAGGAGGTATACTAGATTTCAGCTTCAAAGGCATCGCCTTAAAGTTGCAAATAAGAGGCGCATGCCTTTCAAGAGGCGTTCGAAGATTCTGCGGCTCTTCGTTAAACAGTCACTGCCTCGAAATATCTGCGCCACATCTCGCTCTTTGATTTGCTCTCCGGAGATGTTACATTGTGCCATCTCTTTCGACGGCATGTTCTCCTGTTACAAAGCCCAATTTTGTGCAATCTGAAAATTTTCGCCAGATTGTGGCCAATATATCAAGAGAACATGAATTGGAATGAGGTATACTAAATTTCAGCTTCAAAGGCATCGCATTAAAGTTGCAAATAAGAGGCGCAGGCCTTTCAAGAGGCGTTCGAAAATTCTGCGTCTCTTCGTTAAACAGTCACTGTCTCGAAACATCTGCGCCACTTCTCGCTCTTTGATTTGCTCTCCGGAGACGTTACTTTGTGCCATCTCTGTCGACGGAATGTTGTCCTGTTACAAAGCCCAATTTTGTGCATTCTGAAAATTTTCGCCAGATTGTGGCCAATATATCAAGAGAACATGAAGTGGAAGGAGGTATACTAAATTTCAGCTTCAAAGGCATTGCATTAAAGTTGCAAATAAGAGGCGCGGGCCTTTCAAGAGGCGTTCTAAAATTCTGCGTCTCTTCGTTAAACAGTCACTGTCTCGAAACATCTGCGCCACTTGTCGCTCTTTGATTTGCTCTCCGGAGACGTTACTTTGTGCCATCTCTTTCGACGGCATGTTCTCCTGTTACAAAGTCCAATTTTGTGCATTCTGAAAATTTTCGCCAGATTTTGGCCAACATATCAGGAGAACATCAATTGGAATGAGGTATACTAAATTTCAGCTTCAAAGGCATCGCATTAAAGTTGCAAATAAGAGGCGCAGGCCTTTCAAGAGGCGTTCGAAAATTCTGCGTCTCTTCGTTAAACAGTCACTGTCTCGAAACATCTGCGCCACTTCTCGCTCTTTGATTTGCTCTCCGGAGACGTTACTTTGTGCCATCTCTGTCGACGGAATGTTGTCCTGTTACAAAGCCCAATTTTGTGCATTCTGAAAATTTTCGCCAGATTGTGGCCAATATATCAAGAGAACATGAAGTGGAAGGAGGTATACTAAATTTCAGCTTCAAAGGCATTGCATTAAAGTTGCAAATAAGAGGCGCGGGCCTTTCAAGAGGCGTTCTAAAATTCTGCGTCTCTTCGTTAAACAGTCACTGTCTCGAAACATCTGCGCCACTTCTCGCTCTTTGATTTGCTCTCCGGAGACGTTACTTTGTGCCATCTCTGTCGATGGCATGTTGTCCTGTTACAAAGCCCAATTTTGTGCATTTTGAAAATTTTCGCCAGATTGTGGCCAATATGTCAGGAGAACATGAAGTGGAAGGAGGTATACTAGATTTCAGCTTCAAAGGCATAGCCTTAAAGTTGCAAATAAGAGGCGCATGCCTTTCAAGAGGCGTTCGAAAATTCTGCGTCTCTTCGTTAAACAGTCACTGTCTCGAAACATCTGCGCCACATCTCGCTCTTTGATTTGCTCTCCGGAGATGTTACATTGTGCCATCTCTTTCGACGGCATGTTCTCCTGTTACAAAGTCCAATTTTGTGAATTCTGAAAATTTTCGCCAGATTTAGCCAACATATCAGGAGAACATGAAGTGGAAGGAGGTATACTAAATTTCAGCTTCAAAGGCATTGCATTAAAGTTGCAAATAAGAGGCGCGGGCCTTTCAAGAGGCGTTCTAAAATTCTGCGTCTCTTCGTTAAACAGTCACTGTCTCGAAACATCTGCGCCACTTCTCGCTCTTTGATTTGCTCTCCGGAGACGTTACTTTGTGCCATCTCTTTCGACGGCATGTTCTCCTGTTACAAAGTCCAATTTTGTGCATTCTGAAAATTTTCGCCAGATTTTGGCCAATATATCAGGAGAACATGAAGTGGAAGGAGGTATACTAGATTTCAGCTTCAAAGGCATCGCCTTAAAGTTGCAAATAAGAGGCGCATGCCTTTCAAGAGGCGTTCGAAGATTCTGCGGCTCTTCGTTAAACAGTCACTGTCTTGAAATATCTGCGCCACATCTCGCTCTTTGATTTGCTCTCCGGAGATGTTACATTGTGCCATCTCTTTCGACGGCATGTTCTCCTGTTACAAAGCCCAATTTTGTGCAATCTGAAAATTTTCGCCAGATTTTGACCAACATATCAGGAGAACATCAATTGGAATGAGGTATACTAAATTTCAGCTTCAAAGGCATCGCATTAAAGTTGCAAATAAGAGGCGCAGGCCTTTCAAGAGGCGTTCGAAAATTCTGCGTCTCTTCGTTAAACAGTCACTGTCTCGAAACATCTGCGCCACTTCTCGCTCTTTGATTTGCTCTCCGGAGACGTTACTTTGTGCCATCTCTGTCGACGGAATGTTGTCCTGTTACAAAGCCCAATTTTGTGCATTCTGAAAATTTTCGCCAGATTGTGGCCAATATATCAAGAGAACATGAAGTGGAAGGAGGTATACTAAATTTCAGCTTCAAGGCATTGCATTAAAGTTGCAAATAAGAGGCGCGGGCCTTTCAAGAGGCGTTCTAAAATTCTGCGTCTCTTCGTTAAACAGTCACTGTCTCGAAACATCTGCGCCACTTCTCGCTCTTTGATTTGCTCTCCGGAGACGTTACTTTGTGCCATCTCTGTCGACGGCATGTTGTCCTGTTACAAAGCCCAATTTTGTGCATTTTGAAAATTTTCGCCAGATTGTGGCCAATATGTCAGGAGAACATGAAGTGGAATGAGGTATACTAAATTTCAGCTTCAAAGGCATCGCATTAAAGTTGCAAATAAGAGGCGCAGGCCTTTCAAGAGGCGTTCGAAAATTCTGCGTCTCTTCGTTAAACAGTCACTGTCTCGAAACATCTGCGCCACTTCTCGCTCTTTGATTTGCTCTCCGGAGACGTTACTTTGTGCCATCTCTGTCGACGGAATGTTGTCCTGTTACAAAGCCCAATTTTGTGCATTCTGAAAATTTTCGCCAGATTGTGGCCAATATATCAAGAGAACATGAAGTGGAAGGAGGTATACTAAATTTCAGCTTCAAAGGCATTGCATTAAAGTTGCAAATAAGAGGCGCGGGCCTTTCAAGAGGCGTTCTAAAATTCTGCGTCTCTTCGTTAAACAGTCACTGTCTCGAAACATCTGCGCCACTTCTCGCTCTTTGATTTGCTCTCCGGAGACGTTACTTTGTGCCATCTCTGTCGACGGCATGTTGTCCTGTTACAAAGCCCAATTTTGTGCATTTTGAAAATTTTCGCCAGATTGTGGCCAATATGTCAGGAGAACATGAAGTGGAAGGAGGTATACTAGATTTCAGCTTCAAAGGCATAGCCTTAAAGTTGCAAATAAGAGGCGCATGCCTTTCAAGAGGCGTTCGAAAATTCTGCGTCTCTTCGTTAAACAGTCACTGTCTCGAAACATCTGCGCCACATCTCGCTCTTTGATTTGCTCTCCGGAGATGTTACATTGTGCCATCTCTTTCGACGGCATGTTCTCCTGTTACAAAGTCCAATTTTGTGCATTCTGAAAATTTTCGCCAGATTTAGCCAACATATCAGGAGAACATGAAGTGGAAGGAGGTATACTAAATTTCAGCTTCAAAGGCATTGCATTAAAGTTGCAAATAAGAGGCGCGGGCCTTTCAAGAGGCGTTCTAAAATTCTGCGTCTCTTCGTTAAACAGTCACTGTCTCGAAACATCTGCGCCACTTCTCGCTCTTTGATTTGCTCTCCGGAGACGTTACTTTGTGCCATCTCTTTCGACGGCATGTTCTCCTGTTACAAAGTCCAATTTTGTGCATTCTGAAAATTTTCGCCAGATTTTGGCCAATATATCAGGAGAACATGAAGTGGAAGGAGGTATACTAGATTTCAGCTTCAAAGGCATCGCCTTAAAGTTGCAAATAAGAGGCGCATGCCTTTCAAGAGGCGTTCGAAGATTCTGCGGCTCTTCGTTAAACAGTCACTGTCTTGAAATATCTGCGCCACATCTCGCTCTTTGATTTGCTCTCCGGAGATGTTACATTGTGCCATCTCTTTCGACGGCATGTTCTCCTGTTACAAAGCCCAATTTTGTGCAATCTGAAAATTTTCGCCAGATTTTGACCAACATATCAGGAGAACATCAATTGGAATGAGGTATACTAAATTTCACCTTCAAAGGCATCGCATTAAAGTTGCAAATAAGAGGCGCAGGCCTTTCAAGAGGCGTTCGAAAATTCTGCGTCTCTTCGTTAAACAGTCACTGTCTCGAAACATCTGCGCCACTTCTCGCTCTTTGATTTGCTCTCCGGAGACGTTACTTTGTGCCATCTCTGTCGACGGAATGTTGTCCTGTTACAAAGCCCAATTTTGTGCATTCTGAAAATTTTCGCCAGATTGTGGCCAATATATCAAGAGAACATGAAGTGGAAGGAGGTATACTAAATTTCAGCTTCAAGGCATTGCATTAAAGTTGCAAATAAGAGGCGCGGGCCTTTCAAGAGGCGTTCTAAAATTCTGCGTCTCTTCGTTAAACAGTCACTGTCTCGAAACATCTGCGCCACTTCTCGCTCTTTGATTTGCTCTCCGGAGACGTTACTTTGTGCCATCTCTGTCGACGGCATGTTGTCCTGTTACAAAGCCCAATTTTGTGCATTTTGAAAATTTTCGCCAGATTGTGGCCAATATGTCAGGAGAACATGAAGTGGAAGGAGGTATACTAGATTTCAGCTTCAAAGGCATAGCCTTAAAGTTGCAAATAAGAGGCGCATGCCTTTCAAGAGGCGTTCGAAAATTCTGCGTCTCTTCGTTAAACAGACACTGTCTCGAAACATCTGCGCCACATCTCGCTCTTTGATTTGCTCTCCGGAGATGTTACATTGTGCCATCTCTTTCGACGGCATGTTCTCCTGTTACAAAGTCCAATTTTGTGCATTCTGAAAATTTTCGCCAGATTTAGCCAACATATCAGGAGAACATGAAGTGGAAGGAGGTATACTAAATTTCAGCTTCAAAGGCATTGCATTAAAGTTGCAAATAAGAGGCGCGGGCCTTTCAAGAGGCGTTCGAAAATTCTGCGTCTCTTCGTTAAACAGTCACTGTCTCGAAACATCTGCGCCACTTCTCGCTCTTTGATTTGCTCTCCGGAGACGTTACTTTGTGCCATCTCTGTCGACGGAATGTTGTCCTGTTACAAAGCCCAATTTTGTGCATTCTGAAAATTTTCGCCAGATTGTGGCCAATATATCAAGAGAACATGAAGTGGAAGGAGGTATACTAAATTTCAGCTTCAAAGGCATTGCATTAAAGTTGCAAATAAGAGGCGCGGGCCTTTCAAGAGGCGTTCTAAAATTCTGCGTCTCTTCGTTAAACAGTCACTGTCTCGAAACATCTGCGCCACTTGTCGCTCTTTGATTTGCTCTCCGGAGACGTTACTTTGTGCCATCTCTTTCGACGGCATGTTCTCCTGTTACAAAGTCCAATTTTGTGCATTCTGAAAATTTTCGCCAGATTTTGGCCAACATATCAGGAGAACATCAATTGGAATGAGGTATACTAAATTTCAGCTTCAAAGGCATCGCATTAAAGTTGCAAATAAGAGGCGCAGGCCTTTCAAGAGGCGTTCGAAAATTCTGCGTCTCTTCGTTAAACAGTCACTGTCTCGAAACATCTGCGCCACTTCTCGCTCTTTGATTTGCTCTCCGGAGACGTTACTTTGTGCCATCTCTGTCGACGGCATGTTGTCCTGTTACAAAGCCCAATTTTGTGCATTTTGAAAATTTTCGCCAGATTGTGGCCAATATGTCAGGAGAACATGAAGTGGAAGGAGGTATACTAGATTTCAGCTTCAAAGGCATAGCCTTAAAGTTGCAAATAAGAGGCGCATGCCTTTCAAGAGGCGTTCGAAAATTCTGCGTCTCTTCGTTAAACAGACACTGTCTCGAAACATCTGCGCCACATCTCGCTCTTTGATTTGCTCTCCGGAGATGTTACATTGTGCCATCTCTTTCGACGGCATGTTCTCCTGTTACAAAGTCCAATTTTGTGCATTCTGAAAATTTTCGCCAGATTTAGCCAACATATCAGGAGAACATGAAGTGGAAGGAGGTATACTAAATTTCAGCTTCAAAGGCATTGCATTAAAGTTGCAAATAAGAGGCGCGGGCCTTTCAAGAGGCGTTCGAAAATTCTGCGTCTCTTCGTTAAACAGTCACTGTCTCGAAACATCTGCGCCACTTCTCGCTCTTTGATTTGCTCTCCGGAGACGTTACTTTGTGCCATCTCTGTCGACGGAATGTTGTCCTGTTACAAAGCCCAATTTTGTGCATTCTGAAAATTTTCGCCAGATTGTGGCCAATATATCAAGAGAACATGAAGTGGAAGGAGGTATACTAAATTTCAGCTTCAAAGGCATTGCATTAAAGTTGCAAATAAGAGGCGCGGGCCTTTCAAGAGGCGTTCTAAAATTCTGCGTCTCTTCGTTAAACAGTCACTGTCTCGAAACATCTGCGCCACTTGTCGCTCTTTGATTTGCTCTCCGGAGACGTTACTTTGTGCCATCTCTTTCGACGGCATGTTCTCCTGTTACAAAGTCCAATTTTGTGCATTCTGAAAATTTTCGCCAGATTTTGGCCAACATATCAGGAGAACATCAATTGGAATGAGGTATACTAAATTTCAGCTTCAAAGGCATCGCATTAAAGTTGCAAATAAGAGGCGCAGGCCTTTCAAGAGGCGTTCGAAAATTCTGCGTCTCTTCGTTAAACAGTCACTGTCTCGAAACATCTGCGCCACTTCTCGCTCTTTGATTTGCTCTCCGGAGACGTTACTTTGTGCCATCTCTGTCGACGGAATGTTGTCCTGTTACAAAGCCCAATTTTGTGCATTCTGAAAATTTTCGCCAGATTGTGGCCAATATATCAAGAGAACATGAAGTGGAAGGAGGTATACTAAATTTCAGCTTCAAAGGCATTGCATTAAAGTTGCAAATAAGAGGCGCGGGCCTTTCAAGAGGCGTTCTAAAATTCTGCGTCTCTTCGTTAAACAGTCACTGTCTCGAAACATCTGCGCCACTTCTCGCTCTTTGATTTGCTCTCCGGAGACGTTACTTTGTGCCATCTCTGTCGACGGCATGTTGTCCTGTTACAAAGCCCAATTTTGTGCATTTTGAAAATTTTCGCCAGATTGTGGCCAATATGTCAGGAGAACATGAAGTGGAAGGAGGTATACTAGATTTCAGCTTCAAAGGCATAGCCTTAAAGTTGCAAATAAGAGGCGCATGCCTTTCAAGAGGCGTTCGAAAATTCTGCGTCTCTTCGTTACACAGTCACTGTCTCGAAACATCTGCGCCACATATCGCTCTTTGATTTGCTCTCCGGAGATGTTACATTGTGCCATCTCTTTCGACGGCATGTTCTCCTGTTACAAAGTCCAATTTTGTGCATTCTGAAAATTTTCGCCAGATTTAGCCAACATATCAGGAGAACATGAAGTAGAAGGAGGTATACTAAATTTCAGCTTCAAAGGCATTGCATTAAAGTTGCAAATAAGAGGCGCGGGCCTTTCAAGAGGCGTTCGAAGATTCTGCGGCTCTTCGTTAAACAGTCACTGCCTCGAAATATCTGCGCCACATCTCGCTCTTTGATTTGCTCTCCGGAGATGTTACATTGTGCCATCTCTTTCGACGGCATGTTCTCCTGTTACAAAGCCCAATTTTGTGCAATCTGAAAATTTTCGCCAGATTTTGGCCAACATATCAGGAGAACATCAATTGGAATGAGGTATACTAAATTTCAGCTTCAAAGGCATCGCATTAAAGTTGCAAATAAGAGGCGCAGGCCTTTCAAGAGGCGTTCGAAAATTCTGCGCCTCTTCGTTAAACAGTCACTGTCTCGAAACATCTGCGCCACTTCTCGCTCTTTGATTTGCTCTCCGGAGACGTTACTTTGTGCCATCTCTGTCGACGGAATGTTGTCCTGTTACAAAGCCCAATTTTGTGCATTCTGAAAATTTTCGCCAGATTGTGGCCAATATATCAATAGAACATGAAGTGGAAGGAGGTATACTAAATTTCAGCTTCAAAGGCATTGCATTAAAGTTGCAAATAAGAGGCGCGGGCCTTTCAAGAGGCGTTCTAAAATGCTGCGTCTCTTCGTTAAACAGTCACTGTCTCGAAACATCTGCGCCACTTCTCGCTCTTTGATTTGCTCTCCGGAGACGTTACTTTGTGCCATCTCTGTCGACGGCATGTTGTCCTGTTACAAAGCCCAATTTTGTGCATTTTGAAAATTTTCGCCAGATTGTGGCCAATATGTCAGGAGAACATGAAGTGGAAGGAGGTATACTAGATTTCAGCTTCAAAGGCATCGCCTTAAAGTTGCAAATAAGAGGCGCATGCCTTTCAAGAGGCGTTCGAAAATTCTGCGTCTCTTCGTTAAACAGTCACTGTCGCGAAACATCTGCGCCACTTCTCGCTCTTTGATTTGCTCTCCGGAGACGTTACTTTGTGCCATCTCTGTCGACGGAATGTTGTCCTGTTACAAAGCCCAATTTTGTGCATTCTGAAAATTTTCGCCAGATTGTGGCCAATATATCAGGAGAACATGAAGTGGAAGGAGGTATACTAGATTTCAGCTTCAAAGGCATCGTCTTAAAGTTGCAAATAAGAGGCGCATGCCTTTCAAGAGGCGTTCGAAAATTCTGCGTCTCTTCGTTAAACAGTCACTGTCTCGAAACATCTGCGCCACTTCTCGCTCTTTGATTTGCTCTCCGGAGACGTTACTTTGTGCCATCTCTGTCGACAGCATGTTGTCCTGTTACAAAGCCCAATTTTGTGCATTCTGAAAATTTTCGCCCGACTGTGGCCAATATATCAGGCGAACATGAATTGGTAGGAGGTACACTAGATTTCAGCTTCAAAGGCATCGCCCTAAAGTTGCAAATAAGATGCGCAGGCCTTTCAAGAGGCGTTCGAAAAGTCTGCCGCTCTTCGCTAAACAGTCACTGTCTCGAAACATCTGCGCCACTTCTCGCTCTTTGATTTGCTCTCCGGGGACGTTACTTCGTGCCATCTCTGTCGACGGCATGTTGTCCTGTTACAAAGCCCAATTTTGTGCATTCTGAAAATTTTCGCCAGATTGTGGCCAATATGTCAGGAGAACATGAAGTGGAAGGAGGTATACTAGATTTCAGCTTCAAAGGCATCGCCTTAAAGTTGCAAATAAGAGGCGCATGCCTTTCAAGAGGCGTTCGAAAATTCTGCGTCTCTTCGTTAAACAGTCACTGTCTCGAAACATCTGCGCCACATCTCGCTCTTTGATTTGCTCTCCGGAGATGTTACATTGTGCCATCTCTTTCGACGGCATGTTCTCCTGTTACAAAGTCCAATTTTGTGCATTCTGAAAATTTTCGCCAGATTTTGGCCAATATATCAGGAGAACATGAAGTGGAAGGAGGTATACTAGATTTCAGCTTCAAAGGCATCGCCTTAAAGTTGCAAATAAGAGGCGCATGCCTTTCAAGAGGCGTTCGAAGATTCTGCGGCTCTTCGTTAAACAGTCACTGCCTCGAAATATCTGCGCCACATCTCGCTCTTTGATTTGCTCTCCGGAGATGTTACATTGTGCCATCTCTTTCGACGGCATGTTCTCCTGTTACAAAGCCCAATTTTGTGCAATCTGAAAATTTTCGCCAGATTTTGGCCAACATATCAGGAGAACATCAATTGGAATGAGGTATACTAAATTTCAGCTTCAAAGGCATCGCATTAAAGTTGCAAATAAGAGGCGCAGGCCTTTCAAGAGGCGTTCGAAAATTCTGCGTCTCTTCGTTAAACAGTCACTGTCTCGAAACATCTGCGCCACTTCTCGCTCTTTGATTTGCTCTCCGGAGACGTTACTTTGTGCCATCTCTGTCGACGGAATGTTGTCCTGTTACAAAGCCCAATTTTGTGCATTCTGAAAATTTTCGCCAGATTGTGGCCAATATATCAAGAGAACATGAAGTGGAAGGAGGTATACTAAATTTCAGCTTCAAAGGCATTGCATTAAAGTTGCAAATAAGAGGCGCGGGCCTTTCAAGAGGCGTTCTAAAATTCTGCGTCTCTTCGTTAAACAGTCACTGTCTCGAAACATCTGCGCCACTTGTCGCTCTTTGATTTGCTCTCCGGAGACGTTACTTTGTGCCATCTCTTTCGACGGCATGTTCTCCTGTTACAAAGTCCAATTTTGTGCATTCTGAAAATTTTCGCCAGATTTTGGCCAACATATCAGGAGAACATCAATTGGAATGAGGTATACTAAATTTCAGCTTCAAAGGCATCGCATTAAAGTTGCAAATAAGAGGCGCAGGCCTTTCAAGAGGCGTTCGAAAATTCTGCGTCTCTTCGTTAAACAGTCACTGTCTCGAAACATCTGCGCCACTTCTCGCTCTTTGATTTGCTCTCCGGAGACGTTACTTTGTGCCATCTCTGTCGACGGAATGTTGTCCTGTTACAAAGCCCAATTTTGTGCATTCTGAAAATTTTCGCCAGATTGTGGCCAATATATCAAGAGAACATGAAGTGGAAGGAGGTATACTAAATTTCAGCTTCAAAGGCATTGCATTAAAGTTGCAAATAAGAGGCGCAGGCCTTTCAAGAGGCGTTCGAAAATTCTGCGTCTCTTCGTTAAACAGTCACTGTCTCGAAACATCTGCGCCACTTCTCGCTCTTTGATTTGCTCTCCGGAGACGTTACTTTGTGCCATCTCTGTCGACGGCATGTTGTCCTGTTACAAAGCCCAATTTTGTGCATTCTGAAAATTTTCGCCAGATTGTGGCCAATATATCAGGAGAACATGAAGTGGAAGGAGGTATACTAAATTTCAGCTTCAAAGGCATAGCCTTAAAGTTGCAAATAAGAGGCGCAGGCCTTTCAAGAGGCGTTCGAAAATTCTGCGTCTCTTCGTTAAACAGTCACTGTCTCGAAACATCTGCGCCACATCTCGCTCTTTGATTTGCTCTCCGGAGATGTTACATTGTGCCATCTCTTTCGACGGCATGTTCTCCTGTTACAAAGTCCAATTTTGTGCATTCTGAAAATTTTCGCCAGATTTGGCCAACATATCAGGAGAACATGAAGTGGAAGGAGGTATACTAAATTTCAGCTTCAAAGGCATCGCATTAAAGTTGCAAATAAGAGGCGCGGGCCTTTCAAGAGGCGTTCTAAAATTCTGCGTCTCTTCGTTAAACAGTCACTGTCTCGAAACATCTGCGCCACTTCTCGCTCTTTGATTTGCTCCTCCGGAGACGTTACTTTGTGCCATCTCTTTCGACGGCATGTTCTCCTGTTACAAAGTCCAATTTTGTGCATTCTGAAAATTTTCGCCAGATTTTGGCCCAATAAATCAGGAGAACATGAAGTGGAAAGAGGTATACTAAATTTCAGCTTCAAAGGCATCGCCTTAAAGTTGCAAATAAGAGGCGCAGGCCTTTCAAGAGGCGTTCGAAAATTCTGCGTCTCTTCGTGAAACAGTCACTGTCTCGAAACACCTGCGCCACTTCTCGCTCGTTGATTTGCTCCCCGGTGACGTTATTTTGTGCCATCTCTGTCGACGGCTTGTTCTCCTGTTACAAAGCTCAATTTTGTGTATTCTCGAAATTTTTGCCAGATTTTGGCCAATAAATCAGGAGAAATTGAAGTGGAAAGAGGTATACTAAATTTCAGCTCCAAAGGCATCGCCTTAAAGTTGCAAATAAGAGGCGCAGGCCTTTCAAGAGGCGTTCGAAAATTCTGCGTGTCTTCGTTAAACAGTCACTGTCTCGAAACATCTGCGCCGCTTCTCGCTCGTTGATTTGCTCCCCGGAGAAGTTACTTTGTGCCATCTCTGTCGACGGCATGTTCTCCTGTTACAAAGCTCAATTTTGTGAATTCTGAAAATTTTCGCCAGATTTTGGCCAAGATATCAGGAGAACATGAAGTGGAAAGAGGTATACTAAATTTCAACTTCAAAGGCATCGCCTTAAAGTTGCAAATAAGAGGCGCAGGCCTTTCAAGAGGCGTTCGAAAATTCTGCGTGTCTTCGTTAAACAGTCACTGTCTCGAAACATCTGCGCCACTTCTCGCTCTTTGATTTGATCTCCGGAGACGTTACATTGTGCCATCTCTTTCGACGGCATGCTCACCTGTTACAAAGAACAATTTTGTGCATTCTGAAAATTTTCGCCAGATTTTGGCCAATATATCAGGAGAACATGAAGTGGAAAGAGTTATACTAAATTTCAGCTTCAAAGGCATCGCCTTAAAGTTGCAAATAAGAGGCGCAGGCCTTTCAAGAGGCGTTCGAAAATTCTGCGCCTCTTCGTTAAACAGTCACTGTCTCGAAACATCTGCGCCGCTTCTCGCTCGTTGATTTGCTCCCCGGAGACGTTACTTTGTGCCATCTCTGTCGACGGCTTGTTCTCCTGTTACAAAGCTCAATTTTGTGTATTCTCGAAATTTTCGCCAGATTTTGGCCAATAAATCAGGAGAAAATGAAGTGGAAAGAGGTATACTAAATTTCAGCTCCAAAGGCATCGCCTTAAAGTTGCAAATAAGAGGCGCAGGCCTTTCAAGAGGTGTTCGAAAATTCTGCGTCTCTTCGTTAAACAGACACTGCCTCGAAACATCTGCGCCACTTCTTGCACTTTGATTTGCTCTCCGGAGACGTTACATTGTGCCATCTTTTTCGACGGCAAGTTCTCCTGTTACAAAGCCCAATTTTGTGCATTCTGAAAATTTTCGCCAGATTTTGGCCAATATATCAGGAGAACATGAAGTGGAAAGAGGTATACTAAATTTCAGCTTCAAAGGCATCGCCTTAAAGTTGCAAATAAGAGGCGCAGGCCTTTCAAGAGGCATTCGAAAATTCTGCGTCTCTTCGTGAAACAGTCACTGTCTCGAAACATCTGCGCCACTTCTTGCACTTTGATTTGCTCTCCGGAGACGTTACATTGTGCCATCTTTTTCGACGGCATGTTCTCCTGTTACAAAGCCCAATTTTGTGCATTCTGAAAATTTTCGCCAGATATTGGCCAATATATCAGGAGAACATGAAGTCGAAAGAGGTATACTAAATTTCAGCTTCAAAGGCATCGCCTTAAAGTTGCAAATAAGAGGCGCAGGCCTTTCAAGAGGCGTTCGAAAATTCTGCGCCTCTTCGTTAAACAGTCACTGTCTCGAAACATCTGCGCCGCTTCTCGCTCGTTGATTTGCTCCCCGGAGACGTTACTTTGTGCCATCTCTGTCGACGGCATGTTCTCCTGTTACAAAGCTCAATTTTGTGAATTCTGAAAATTTTCGCCAGATTTTGCCCAATATATCAGGAGAACATGAAGTGGAAAGAGGTATACTAAATTTCAGCTTCAAAGGCATCGCCTTAAAGTTGCAAATAAGTGGAGCAGGCCTTTCAAGAGGCGTTCGAAAATTCTGCGTCTCTTCGTGAAACAGTCACTGTCTCGAAACACCTGCGCCACTTCTCGCTCGTTGATTTGCTCCCCGGTGACGTTATTTTGTGCCATCTCTGTCGACGGCTTGTTCTCCTGTTACAAAGCTCAATTTTGTGTATTCTCGAAATTTTTGCCAGATTTTGGCCA
>NW_027485774.1:0-31085 GCF_050908995.1 Andrena cerasifolii
ACGAGTAAAACGAGTAAAACGAGTAAAACGAGTAAAACTAGTAAAACGAGTAAAACGAGTAAAACGAGTAAAACGAGTCAAACGAGTAAAACGAGTGAAACGAGTGAAACGCGTGAAACGAGTGAAACGAGTAAAACGATTAAAACGAGTAAAACGAGTAAAACGAGTAAAACGAGTAAAACGAGTAAAACTAGTAAAACGAGTAAAACGAGTAAAACGAGTAAATCGAGTTAAACGGGTAAAACGAGTAAAACGAGTAAAACGAGTAAAACCAGTGAAACGAGTAAAACGAGTAAAACGAGTGAAACGAGTGAAACGAGTAAAACGAGTAAAACGAGTAAAACGAGTAAAACGAGTAAAACGAGTAAAACGAGTAAAACGAGTAAAACGAGTAAAACGAGTAAAACGAGTAAAACGAGTAAAACGAGTAAAACGAGTAAAAGGAGTAAAGCGAGTAAAGCGAGTAAAGCGATTAAAACGAGTAAAGCGATTAAAACGAGTAAAACGAGTAAAACGAGTAAAACGAGTAAAACGAGTAAAACGAGTAAAACGAGTAAACCGAGTAAAACGAGTAAAACGAGTAAAACGAGTAAAACGAGTAAAACGAGTAAAACGAGTAAAACGAGTAAAAGGAGTAAAGCGAGTAAAGCGAGTAAAGCGATTAAAACGAGTAAAGCGATTAAAACGAGTAAAACGAGTAAAACGAGTAAAACGAGTAAAACGAGTAAAACGAGTAAAACGAGTAAAACGAGCAAAACTAGTAAAACGAGTAAAAAGAGTAAAAAGAGTAAAGCGAGTAAAGCGAGAAAAACGAGTAAAACGAGTAAAGCGATTAAAACGAGTAAAACGAGTAAAACGAGTAAAACGAGTAAAACGAGTGAAACGAGTAAAACGAGTGAAACGAGTAAAACGAGTAAAACGATTAAAACGAGTAAAACGAGTAAAACGAGTAAAACGAGTAAAACGAGTAAAACTAGTAAAACTAGTAAAACGAGTAAAACGAGTAAAACGAGTAAATCGAGTAAAACGGGTAAAACGAGTAAAACGAGTAAAACGAGTAAAACGAGTAAAACGAGTGAAACGAGTGAAACGAGTAAAACGAGTAAAACGAGTAAAACGAGTAAAACGAGTAAAACGAGTAAAACGAGTAAAACGAGTAAAACGAGTAAAACGAGTAAAACGAGTAAAAGGAGTAAAACGAGTAAAACGAGTAAAACGAGTAAAACGAGTAAAACGAGTAAAACGAGTGAAACGAGTAAAACGAGTAAAACGAGTAAAACGAGTAAAACGAGTGAAACGAGTAAAACGAGTGAAACGAGTAAAACGAGTGAAACGAGTGAAACGAGTGAAACGAGTGAAACGAGTGAAACGAGTGAAACGAGTGAAACGAGTGAAACGAGTGAAACGAGTAAAACGAGTAAAACGAGTAAAACGAGTAAAACGAGTAAAACGAGTAAAACGAGTAAAACGAGTAAAACGAGTAAAACGAGTAAAACGAGTAAAACGAGTAAAACGAGTAAAACGAGTAAAAGGAGTAAAGCGAGTAAAAGGAGTAAAGCGAGTAAAGCGAGTAAAAGGAGTAAAGCGAGTAAAGCGAGTAAAGCGATTATAACGAGTAAAACGAGTGAAACGAGTAAAACGAGTAAAACGAGTAAAACGAGTAAAAGGAGTAAAGCGAGTAAAGCGAGTAAAGCGATTAAAACGAGTAAAGCGATTAAAACGAGTAAAACGAGTAAAACGAGTAAAACGAGTAAAACGAGTAAAACGAGTAAAACGAGTAAAACGAGTAAACCGAGTAAAACGAGTAAAACGAGTAAAACGAGTAAAACGAGTAAAACGAGTAAAACGAGTAAAACGAGTAAAAGGAGTAAAGCGAGTAAAGCGAGTAAAGCGATTAAAACGAGTAAAGCGATTAAAACGAGTAAAACGAGTAAAACGAGTAAAACGAGTAAAACGAGTAAAACGAGTAAAACGAGTAAAACGAGTAAAACGAGTGAAACGAGTAAAACGAGTGAAACGAGTGAAACGAGTGAAACGAGTGAAACGAGTGAAACGAGTGAAACGAGTAAAACGAGTAAAACGATTAAAACGAGTAAAACGAGTAAAACGAGTAAAACGAGTAAAACGAGTAAAACTAGTAAAACGAGTAAAACGAGTAAAACGAGTGAAACGAGTAAAACGAGTAAAACGAGTAAAACGAGTAAAACGAGTAAAACGAGTAAAACGAGTAAAACGAGTAAAACGAGTAAAACGAGTAAAACGAGTAAAACGAGTAAAACGAGTAAAACGAGTAAAACGAGTAAAACGAGTGAAACGAGTAAAAGGAGTAAAACGAGTAAAAGGAGTAAAACGAGTAAAAGGAGTAAAAGGAGTAAAAGGAGTAAAACGAGTAAAACGAGTAAAAGGAGTAAAACGTGTAAAAGGAGTAAAACGAGTGAAACGAGTAAAACGAGTAAAACGAGTAAAACGAGTAAAGCGAGTAAAACGAGTAAAACGAGTAAAACGAGTAAAACGAGTAAAACGAGTAAAACGAGTAAAACGAGTAAAACGAGTAAACCGAGTAAAACGAGTAAAACGAGTAAAACGAGTAAAACGAGTAAAACGAGTAAAACGAGTAAAACGAGTAAAACGAGTAAAAGGAGTAAAGCGAGTAAAGCGAGTAAAGCGATTAAAACGAGTAAAGCGATTAAAACGAGTAAAACGAGTAAAACGAGTAAAACGAGTAAATCGAGTAAAACGAGTAAAACGAGTAAACCGAGTAAAACGAGTAAAACGAGTAAAACGAGTAAAACGAGTAAAACGAGTAAAACGAGTAAAACGAGTAAAACGAGTAAAACGAGTAAAAGGAGTAAAGCGAGTAAAGCGAGTAAAGCGATTAAAACGAGTAAAGCGATTAAAACGAGTAAAACGAGTAAAACGAGTAAAACGAGTAAAACGAGTAAAACGAGTAAAACGAGTAAAACGAGTAAAACGAGTAAAACGAGTAAAACGAGTGAAACGAGTAAAACGAGTGAAACGAGTGAAACGAGTGAAACGAGTGAAACGAGTGAAACGAGTGAAACGAGTAAAACGAGTAAAACGATTAAAACGAGTAAAACGAGTAAAACGAGTAAAACGAGTAAAACGAGTAAAACTAGTAAAACGAGTAAAACGAGTAAAACGAGTGAAACGAGTAAAACGAGTAAAACGAGTAAAACGAGTAAAACGAGTAAAACGAGTAAAACGAGTAAAACGAGTAAAACGAGTAAAACGAGTAAAACGAGTAAAACGAGTAAAACGAGTAAAACGAGTAAAACGAGTAAACCGAGTAAAACGAGTAAAACGAGTAAAACGAGTAAAACGAGTAAAACGAGTAAAACGAGTAAAACGAGTAAAACGAGTAAAAGGAGTAAAGCGAGTAAAGCGAGTAAAGCGATTAAAACGAGTAAAGCGATTAAAACGAGTAAAACGAGTAAAACGAGTAAAACGAGTAAAACGAGTAAAACGAGTAAACCGAGTAAAACGAGTAAAACGAGTAAAACGAGTAAAACGAGTAAAACGAGTAAAACGAGTAAAACGAGTAAAACGAGTAAAACGAGTAAAACGAGTGAAACGAGTAAAAGGAGTAAAACGAGTAAAAGGAGTAAAACGAGTAAAAGGAGTAAAAGGAGTAAAAGGAGTAAAACGAGTAAAACGAGTAAAAGGAGTAAAACGTGTAAAAGGAGTAAAACGAGTGAAACGAGTAAAACGAGTAAAACGAGTAAAACGAGTAAAGCGAGTAAAACGAGTAAAACGAGTAAAACGAGTAAAACGAGTAAAACGAGTAAAACGAGTAAAACGAGTAAAACGAGTAAACCGAGTAAAACGAGTAAAACGAGTAAAACGAGTAAAACGAGTAAAACGAGTAAAACGAGTAAAACGAGTAAAACGAGTAAAAGGAGTAAAGCGAGTAAAGCGAGTAAAGCGATTAAAACGAGTAAAGCGATTAAAACGAGTAAAACGAGTAAAACGAGTAAAACGAGTAAAACGAGTAAAACGAGTAAAACGAGTAAAACGAGTAAACCGAGTAAAACGAGTAAAACGAGTAAAACGAGTAAAACGAGTAAAACGAGTAAAACGAGTAAAACGAGTAAAAGGAGTAAAGCGAGTAAAGCGAGTAAAGCGATTAAAACGAGTAAAGCGATTAAAACGAGTAAAACGAGTAAAACGAGTAAAACGAGTAAAACGAGTAAAACGAGTAAAACGAGTAAAACGAGTAAAACGAGTAAAACGAGTAAAACGAGTAAAACGAGTGAAACGAGTAAAACGAGTGAAACGAGTGAAACGAGTGAAACGAGTGAAACGAGTGAAACGAGTGAAACGAGTGAAACGAGTGAAACGAGTGAAACGAGTAAAACGATTAAAACGAGTAAAACGAGTAAAACGAGTAAAACGAGTAAAACGAGTAAAACGAGTAAAACGAGTAAAACGAGTAAAACGAGTAAAACGAGTAAAACGAGTAAAACGAGTAAAACGAGTAAAACGAGTAAAACGAGTAAAACGAGTAAAACGAGTAAAACGAGTAAAACGAGTAAAACGAGTAAAACGAGTAAAACGAGTAAAACGAGTAAAACGAGTAAAACGAGTAAAACGAGTAAAACGAGTAAAACGAGTAAAACGAGTAAAACGAGTAAAATTAGTAAAACGAGTAAAATTAGTAAAACGAGTAAAATTAGTAAAACGAGTAAAACGAGTAAAACGAGTAAAACGAGTAAAACGAGTAAAACGAGTAAAACGAGTAAAACGAGCAAAACTAGTAAAACGAGCAAAACTAGTAAAACGAGTAAAACGAGTAAAACGGGTAAAACGTGTAAAACGAGTAAAACGAGTAAAACGAGTAAAACGAGTAAAACGAGTAAAACGAGTAAAACGAGTAAAACGAGTAAAACGAGTAAAACGAGTAAAACGAGTAAAACGAGTAAAACGAGTAAAACGAGTAAAACGAGTAAAACGAGTAAAACGAGTAAAACGAGTAAAACGAGTCAAACGAGTCAAACGAGTCAAACGAGTAAAACGAGTGAAACGAGTGAAACGAGTAAAACGAGTAAAACGAGTAAAACGAGTAAAACGAGTAAAACGAGTAAAACGAGTAAAACGAGCAAAACTAGTAAAACGAGTAAAAAGAGTAAAGCGAGTAAAGCGAGAAAAACGAGTAAAGCGAGTAAAGCGATTAAAACGAGTAAAACGAGTAAAACGAGTAAAACGAGTAAAACGAGTAAAACGAGTGAAACGAGTAAAACGAGTGAAACGAGTAAAACGAGTGAAACGAGTAAAACGAGTGAAACGAGTAAAACGAGTGAAACGAGTAAAACGAGTGAAACGAGTGAAACGAGTGAAACGAGTGAAACGAGTGAAACGAGTGAAACGAGTAAAACGAGTGAAACGAGTAAAACGAGTGAAACGAGTAAAACGAGTAAAACGAGTAAAAGGAGTAAAAGGAGTAAAAGGAGTAAAAGGAGTAAAAGGAGTAAAACGAGTAAAAGGAGTAAAACGAGTAAAAGGAGTAAAAGGAGTAAAAGGAGTAAAAGGAGTAAAAGGAGTAAAAGGAGTAAAACGAGTAAAACGAGTAAAAGGAGTAAAACGAGTAAAAGGAGTAAAACGAGTAAAAGGAGTAAAACGAGTGAAACGAGTAAAACGAGTGAAACGAGTAAAACGAGTGAAACGAGTAAAACGAGTGAAACGAGTAAAACGAGTGAAACGAGTAAAACGAGTGAAACGAGTAAAACGAGTGAAACGAGTAAAACGAGTGAAACGAGTAAAACGAGTGAAACGAGTAAAACGAGTGAAACGAGTAAAACGAGTGAAACGAGTAAAACGAGTGAAACGAGTAAAACGAGTAAAACGAGTAAAACGAGTAAAACGAGTAAAACGAGTAAAACGAGTAAAACTAGTAAAACGAGTGAAACGAGTAAAACGAGTGAAACGAGTAAAACGAGTAAAACGAGTAAAACGAGTAAAACGAGTAAAACGAGTAAAACTAGTAAAACTAGTAAAACTAGTAAAACTAGTAAAACGAGTGAAACGAGTCAAACGAGTGAAACGAGTGAAACGAGTAAAACGAGTGAAACGAGTGAAACGAGTGAAACGAGTGAAACGAGTAAAACGAGTGAAACGAGTAAAACGAGTGAAACGAGTAAAACGAGTAAAACGAGTAAAACGAGTAAAACGAGTAAAACGAGTAAAACGAGTAAAACGAGTAAAACGAGTAAAACGAGTAAAACGAGTAAAACGAGCAAAACTAGTAAAACGAGCAAAACTAGTAAAACGAGCAAAACTAGTAAAACGAGCAAAACTAGTAAAACGAGCAAAACTAGTAAAACGAGCAAAACTAGTAAAACGAGCAAAACTAGTAAAACGAGCAAAACTAGTAAAACGAGCAAAACTAGTAAAACGAGCAAAACTAGTAAAACGAGCAAAACTAGTAAAACGAGCAAAACTAGTAAAACGAGTAAAAAGAGTAAAGCGAGTAAAACGAGTAAAACGAGTAAAGCGATTAAAACGAGTAAAACGAGAAAAACGAGTAAAACGAGTAAAACGAGTAAAACGAGTAAAACGAGTAAAACGAGTAAAACGAGCAAAACTAGTAAAACGAGCAAAACTAGTAAAACGAGCAAAACTAGTAAAACGAGCAAAACTAGTGAAACGAGCAAAACTAGTGAAACGAGTAAAACGAGTAAAACGAGTAAAACGAGTAAAACGAGTAAAACGAGTAAAACGAGTAAAACGAGTAAAACGAGTAAAACGAGTAAAACTAGTAAAACGAGTAAAACGAGTAAAACGAGTAAAACGAGTAAAACGAGTAAAACGAGTAAAACGAGTAAAACGAGTGAAACGAGTGAAACGAGTGAAACGAGTAAAACGAGTAAAACGAGTAAAACGAGTGAAACGAGTAAAACGAGTAAAACGAGTAAAAGGAGTAAAAGGAGTAAAAGGAGTAAAAGGAGTAAAAGGAGTAAAACGAGTAAAAGGAGTAAAACGAGTAAAAGGAGTAAAAGGAGTAAAAGGAGTAAAAGGAGTAAAAGGAGTAAAAGGAGTAAAACGAGTAAAACGAGTAAAAGGAGTAAAACGAGTAAAAGGAGTAAAACGAGTAAAAGGAGTAAAACGAGTGAAACGAGTAAAACGAGTGAAACGAGTAAAACGAGTGAAACGAGTAAAACGAGTGAAACGAGTAAAACGAGTGAAACGAGTAAAACGAGTGAAACGAGTAAAACGAGTGAAACGAGTAAAACGAGTGAAACGAGTAAAACGAGTGAAACGAGTAAAACGAGTGAAACGAGTAAAACGAGTGAAACGAGTAAAACGAGTGAAACGAGTAAAACGAGTGAAACGAGTAAAACGAGTGAAACGAGTAAAACGAGTGAAACGAGTAAAACGAGTGAAACGAGTAAAACGAGTGAAACGAGTAAAACGAGTAAAACGAGTAAAACGAGTAAAACGAGTAAAACGAGTAAAACGAGTAAAACTAGTAAAACGAGTGAAACGAGTAAAACGAGTGAAACGAGTAAAACGAGTAAAACGAGTAAAACGAGTAAAACGAGTAAAACGAGTAAAACTAGTAAAACTAGTAAAACTAGTAAAACTAGTAAAACGAGTGAAACGAGTGAAACGAGTGAAACGAGTGAAACGAGTAAAACGAGTGAAACGAGTGAAACGAGTGAAACGAGTGAAACGAGTAAAACGAGTGAAACGAGTAAAACGAGTGAAACGAGTAAAACGAGTAAAACGAGTAAAACGAGTAAAACGAGTAAAACGAGTAAAACGAGTAAAACGAGTAAAACGAGTAAAACGAGTAAAACGAGTAAAACGAGCAAAACTAGTAAAACGAGCAAAACTAGTAAAACGAGCAAAACTAGTAAAACGAGCAAAACTAGTAAAACGAGCAAAACTAGTAAAACGAGCAAAACTAGTAAAACGAGCAAAACTAGTAAAACGAGCAAAACTAGTAAAACGAGCAAAACTAGTAAAACGAGTAAAAAGAGTAAAGCGAGTAAAACGAGTAAAACGAGTAAAGCGATTAAAACGAGTAAAACGAGAAAAACGAGTAAAACGAGTAAAACGAGTAAAACGAGTAAAACGAGTAAAACGAGTAAAACGAGCAAAACTAGTAAAACGAGCAAAACTAGTAAAACGAGCAAAACTAGTGAAACGAGCAAAACTAGTGAAACGAGTAAAACGAGTAAAACGAGTAAAACGAGTAAAACGAGTAAAACGAGTAAAACGAGTAAAACGAGTAAAACGAGTAAAACGAGTAAAACGAGTAAAACTAGTAAAACGAGTAAAACGAGTAAAACGAGTAAAACGAGTAAAACGAGTAAAACGAGTAAAACGAGTAAAACGAGTAAAACGAGTGAAACGAGTGAAACGAGTGAAACGAGTGAAACGAGTAAAACGAGTAAAACGATTAAAACGAGTAAAACGAGTAAAACGAGTAAAACGAGTAAAACTAGTAAAACGAGTAAAACGAGTAAAACGAGTAAAACGAGTCAAACGAGTAAAACGAGTGAAACGAGTGAAACGCGTGAAACGAGTGAAACGAGTAAAACGATTAAAACGAGTAAAACGAGTAAAACGAGTAAAACGAGTAAAACGAGTAAAACTAGTAAAACGAGTAAAACGAGTAAAACGAGTAAATCGAGTTAAACGGGTAAAACGAGTAAAACGAGTAAAACGAGTAAAACCAGTGAAACGAGTAAAACGAGTAAAACGAGTGAAACGAGTGAAACGAGTAAAACGAGTAAAACGAGTAAAACGAGTAAAACGAGTAAAACGAGTAAAACGAGTAAAACGAGTAAAACGAGTAAAACGAGTAAAACGAGTAAAACGAGTAAAACGAGTAAAACGAGTAAAAGGAGTAAAGCGAGTAAAGCGAGTAAAGCGATTAAAACGAGTAAAGCGATTAAAACGAGTAAAACGAGTAAAACGAGTAAAACGAGTAAAACGAGTAAAACGAGTAAAACGAGTAAAACGAGTAAACCGAGTAAAACGAGTAAAACGAGTAAAACGAGTAAAACGAGTAAAACGAGTAAAACGAGTAAAACGAGTAAAAGGAGTAAAGCGAGTAAAGCGAGTAAAGCGATTAAAACGAGTAAAGCGATTAAAACGAGTAAAACGAGTAAAACGAGTAAAACGAGTAAAACGAGTAAAACGAGTAAAACGAGTAAAACGAGCAAAACTAGTAAAACGAGTAAAAAGAGTAAAAAGAGTAAAGCGAGTAAAGCGAGAAAAACGAGTAAAACGAGTAAAGCGATTAAAACGAGTAAAACGAGTAAAACGAGTAAAACGAGTAAAACGAGTGAAACGAGTAAAACGAGTGAAACGAGTAAAACGAGTAAAACGATTAAAACGAGTAAAACGAGTAAAACGAGTAAAACGAGTAAAACGAGTAAAACTAGTAAAACTAGTAAAACGAGTAAAACGAGTAAAACGAGTAAATCGAGTAAAACGGGTAAAACGAGTAAAACGAGTAAAACGAGTAAAACGAGTAAAACGAGTGAAACGAGTGAAACGAGTAAAACGAGTAAAACGAGTAAAACGAGTAAAACGAGTAAAACGAGTAAAACGAGTAAAACGAGTAAAACGAGTAAAACGAGTAAAAGGAGTAAAACGAGTAAAACGAGTAAAACGAGTAAAACGAGTAAAACGAGTAAAACGAGTGAAACGAGTAAAACGAGTAAAACGAGTAAAACGAGTAAAACGAGTGAAACGAGTAAAACGAGTGAAACGAGTAAAACGAGTGAAACGAGTGAAACGAGTGAAACGAGTGAAACGAGTAAAACGAGTAAAACGAGTAAAACGAGTAAAACGAGTAAAACGAGTAAAACGAGTAAAGCGATTAAAACGAGTAAAGCGATTAAAACGAGTAAAACGAGTAAAACGAGTAAAACGAGTAAAACGAGTAAAACGAGTAAAACGAGTAAAACGAGTAAACCGAGTAAAACGAGTAAAACGAGTAAAACGAGTAAAACGAGTAAAACGAGTAAAACGAGTAAAACGAGTAAAAGGAGTAAAGCGAGTAAAGCGAGTAAAGCGATTAAAACGAGTAAAGCGATTAAAACGAGTAAAACGAGTAAAACGAGTAAAACGAGTAAAACGAGTAAAACGAGTAAAACGAGTAAAACGAGTAAAACGAGTAAAACGAGTAAAACGAGTGAAACGAGTAAAACGAGTGAAACGAGTGAAACGAGTGAAACGAGTGAAACGAGTGAAACGAGTGAAACGAGTAAAACGAGTAAAACGATTAAAACGAGTAAAACGAGTAAAACGAGTAAAACGAGTAAAACGAGTAAAACTAGTAAAACGAGTAAAACGAGTAAAACGAGTGAAACGAGTAAAACGAGTAAAACGAGTAAAACGAGTAAAACGAGTAAAACGAGTAAAACGAGTAAAACGAGTAAAACGAGTAAAACGAGTAAAACGAGTAAAACGAGTAAAACGAGTAAAACGAGTAAAACGAGTAAAACGAGTGAAACGAGTAAAAGGAGTAAAACGAGTAAAAGGAGTAAAACGAGTAAAAGGAGTAAAAGGAGTAAAAGGAGTAAAACGAGTAAAACGAGTAAAAGGAGTAAAACGTGTAAAAGGAGTAAAACGAGTGAAACGAGTAAAACGAGTAAAACGAGTAAAACGAGTAAAGCGAGTAAAACGAGTAAAACGAGTAAAACGAGTAAAACGAGTAAAACGAGTAAAACGAGTAAAACGAGTAAAACGAGTAAACCGAGTAAAACGAGTAAAACGAGTAAAACGAGTAAAACGAGTAAAACGAGTAAAACGAGTAAAACGAGTAAAACGAGTAAAAGGAGTAAAGCGAGTAAAGCGAGTAAAGCGATTAAAACGAGTAAAGCGATTAAAACGAGTAAAACGAGTAAAACGAGTAAAACGAGTAAATCGAGTAAAACGAGTAAAACGAGTAAACCGAGTAAAACGAGTAAAACGAGTAAAACGAGTAAAACGAGTAAAACGAGTAAAACGAGTAAAACGAGTAAAACGAGTAAAACGAGTAAAAGGAGTAAAGCGAGTAAAGCGAGTAAAGCGATTAAAACGAGTAAAGCGATTAAAACGAGTAAAACGAGTAAAACGAGTAAAACGAGTAAAACGAGTAAAACGAGTAAAACGAGTAAAACGAGTAAAACGAGTGAAACGAGTAAAACGAGTGAAACGAGTGAAACGAGTGAAACGAGTGAAACGAGTGAAACGAGTGAAACGAGTAAAACGAGTAAAACGATTAAAACGAGTAAAACGAGTAAAACGAGTAAAACGAGTAAAACGAGTAAAACTAGTAAAACGAGTAAAACGAGTAAAACGAGTGAAACGAGTAAAACGAGTAAAACGAGTAAAACGAGTAAAACGAGTAAAACGAGTAAAACGAGTAAAACGAGTAAAACGAGTAAAACGAGTAAAACGAGTAAAACGAGTAAAACGAGTAAAACGAGTAAAACGAGTAAAACGAGTAAAACGAGTAAACCGAGTAAAACGAGTAAAACGAGTAAAACGAGTAAAACGAGTAAAACGAGTAAAACGAGTAAAACGAGTAAAACGAGTAAAAGGAGTAAAGCGAGTAAAGCGAGTAAAGCGATTAAAACGAGTAAAGCGATTAAAACGAGTAAAACGAGTAAAACGAGTAAAACGAGTAAAACGAGTAAAACGAGTAAACCGAGTAAAACGAGTAAAACGAGTAAAACGAGTAAAACGAGTAAAACGAGTAAAACGAGTAAAACGAGTAAAACGAGTAAAACGAGTAAAACGAGTGAAACGAGTAAAAGGAGTAAAACGAGTAAAAGGAGTAAAACGAGTAAAAGGAGTAAAAGGAGTAAAAGGAGTAAAACGAGTAAAACGAGTAAAAGGAGTAAAACGTGTAAAAGGAGTAAAACGAGTGAAACGAGTAAAACGAGTAAAACGAGTAAAACGAGTAAAGCGAGTAAAACGAGTAAAACGAGTAAAACGAGTAAAACGAGTAAAACGAGTAAAACGAGTAAAACGAGTAAAACGAGTAAACCGAGTAAAACGAGTAAAACGAGTAAAACGAGTAAAACGAGTAAAACGAGTAAAACGAGTAAAACGAGTAAAACGAGTAAAAGGAGTAAAGCGAGTAAAGCGAGTAAAGCGATTAAAACGAGTAAAGCGATTAAAACGAGTAAAACGAGTAAAACGAGTAAAACGAGTAAAACGAGTAAAACGAGTAAAACGAGTAAAACGAGTAAACCGAGTAAAACGAGTAAAACGAGTAAAACGAGTAAAACGAGTAAAACGAGTAAAACGAGTAAAACGAGTAAAAGGAGTAAAGCGAGTAAAGCGAGTAAAGCGATTAAAACGAGTAAAGCGATTAAAACGAGTAAAACGAGTAAAACGAGTAAAACGAGTAAAACGAGTAAAACGAGTAAAACGAGTAAAACGAGTAAAACGAGTGAAACGAGTAAAACGAGTGAAACGAGTGAAACGAGTGAAACGAGTGAAACGAGTGAAACGAGTGAAACGAGTGAAACGAGTGAAACGAGTGAAACGAGTAAAACGATTAAAACGAGTAAAACGAGTAAAACGAGTAAAACGAGTAAAACGAGTAAAACGAGTAAAACGAGTAAAACGAGTAAAACGAGTAAAACGAGTAAAACGAGTAAAACGAGTAAAACGAGTAAAACGAGTAAAACGAGTAAAACGAGTAAAACGAGTAAAACGAGTAAAACGAGTAAAACGAGTAAAACGAGTAAAACGAGTAAAATTAGTAAAACGAGTAAAATTAGTAAAACGAGTAAAATTAGTAAAACGAGTAAAACGAGTAAAACGAGTAAAACGAGTAAAACGAGTAAAACGAGTAAAACGAGTAAAACGAGTAAAACGAGTAAAACGAGCAAAACTAGTAAAACGGGTAAAACGTGTAAAACGAGTAAAACGAGTAAAACGAGTAAAACGAGTAAAACGAGTAAAACGAGTAAAACGAGTAAAACGAGTGAAACGAGTAAAACGAGTGAAACGAGTAAAACGAGTGAAACGAGTGAAACGAGTGAAACGAGTGAAACGAGTAAAACGAGTAAAACGAGTAAAACGAGTAAAACGAGTAAAACGAGTAAAACGAGTAAAACGAGTAAAACGAGTAAAACGAGTAAAACGAGTAAAACGAGTAAAACGAGTAAAACGAGTCAAACGAGTCAAACGAGTCAAACGAGTAAAACGAGTGAAACGAGTGAAACGAGTAAAACGAGTAAAACGAGTAAAACGAGTAAAACGAGTAAAACGAGTAAAACGAGTAAAACGAGCAAAACTAGTAAAACGAGTAAAAAGAGTAAAGCGAGTAAAGCGAGAAAAACGAGTAAAGCGAGTAAAGCGATTAAAACGAGTAAAACGAGTAAAACGAGTAAAACGAGTAAAACGAGTAAAACGAGTGAAACGAGTAAAACGAGTGAAACGAGTAAAACGAGTGAAACGAGTAAAACGAGTGAAACGAGTAAAACGAGTGAAACGAGTAAAACGAGTGAAACGAGTGAAACGAGTGAAACGAGTGAAACGAGTGAAACGAGTGAAACGAGTGAAACGAGTGAAACGAGTAAAACGAGTGAAACGAGTAAAACGAGTGAAACGAGTAAAACGAGTAAAACGAGTAAAAGGAGTAAAAGGAGTAAAAGGAGTAAAAGGAGTAAAAGGAGTAAAACGAGTAAAAGGAGTAAAACGAGTAAAAGGAGTAAAAGGAGTAAAAGGAGTAAAAGGAGTAAAAGGAGTAAAAGGAGTAAAACGAGTAAAAGGAGTAAAACGAGTAAAAGGAGTAAAACGAGTAAAAGGAGTAAAACGAGTGAAACGAGTAAAACGAGTGAAACGAGTAAAACGAGTGAAACGAGTAAAACGAGTGAAACGAGTAAAACGAGTGAAACGAGTAAAACGAGTGAAACGAGTAAAACGAGTGAAACGAGTAAAACGAGTGAAACGAGTAAAACGAGTGAAACGAGTAAAACGAGTGAAACGAGTAAAACGAGTGAAACGAGTAAAACGAGTGAAACGAGTAAAACGAGTGAAACGAGTAAAACGAGTGAAACGAGTAAAACGAGTGAAACGAGTAAAACGAGTAAAACGAGTAAAACGAGTAAAACGAGTAAAACGAGTAAAACTAGTAAAACGAGTGAAACGAGTAAAACGAGTGAAACGAGTAAAACGAGTAAAACGAGTAAAACGAGTAAAACGAGTAAAACGAGTAAAACTAGTAAAACTAGTAAAACTAGTAAAACTAGTAAAACGAGTGAAACGAGTCAAACGAGTGAAACGAGTGAAACGAGTAAAACGAGTGAAACGAGTGAAACGAGTGAAACGAGTGAAACGAGTGAAACGAGTGAAACGAGTAAAACGAGTGAAACGAGTAAAACGAGTGAAACGAGTAAAACGAGTAAAACGAGTAAAACGAGTAAAACGAGTAAAACGAGTAAAACGAGTAAAACGAGTAAAACGAGTAAAACGAGTAAAACGAGCAAAACGAGTAAAACGAGCAAAACTAGTAAAACGAGCAAAACTAGTAAAACGAGCAAAACTAGTAAAACGAGCAAAACTAGTAAAACGAGCAAAACTAGTAAAACGAGCAAAACTAGTAAAACGAGCAAAACTAGTAAAACGAGCAAAACTAGTAAAACGAGCAAAACTAGTAAAACGAGCAAAACTAGTAAAACGAGCAAAACTAGTAAAACGAGCAAAACTAGTAAAACGAGTAAAAAGAGTAAAGCGAGTAAAACGAGTAAAACGAGTAAAACGAGAAAAACGAGTAAAACGAGTAAAACGAGTAAAACGAGTAAAACGAGTAAAACGAGTAAAACGAGTAAAACGAGTAAAACGAGCAAAACTAGTAAAACGAGCAAAACTAGTAAAACGAGCAAAACTAGTAAAACGAGCAAAACTAGTGAAACGAGCAAAACTAGTGAAACGAGTAAAACGAGTAAAACGAGTAAAACGAGTAAAACGAGTAAAACGAGTAAAACGAGTAAAACGAGTAAAACGAGTAAAACTAGTAAAACGAGTAAAACGAGTAAAACGAGTAAAACGAGTAAAACGAGTAAAACGAGTAAAACGAGTAAAACGAGTGAAACGAGTGAAACGAGTGAAACGAGTGAAACGAGTAAAACGAGTAAAACGATTAAAACGAGTAAAACGAGTAAAACGAGTAAAACGAGTAAAACTAGTAAAACGAGTAAAACGAGTAAAACGAGTAAAACGAGTAAAACGAGTAAAACGAGTAAAACGAGTCAAACGAGTAAAACGAGTGAAACGAGTGAAACGCGTGAAACGAGTGAAACGAGTAAAACGATTAAAACGAGTAAAACGAGTAAAACGAGTAAAACGAGTAAAACGAGTAAAACTAGTAAAACGAGTAAAACGAGTAAAACGAGTAAATCGAGTTAAACGGGTAAAACGAGTAAAACGATTAAAACGAGTAAAGCGATTAAAACGAGTAAAACGAGTAAAACGAGTAAAACGAGTAAAACGAGTAAAACGAGTAAAACGAGTAAAACGAGTAAAACGAGTGAAACGAGTAAAACGAGTGAAACGAGTGAAACGAGTGAAACGAGTGAAACGAGTGAAACGAGTGAAACGAGTGAAACGAGTGAAACGAGTGAAACGAGTAAAACGATTAAAACGAGTAAAACGAGTAAAACGAGTAAAACGAGTAAAACGAGTAAAACGAGTAAAACGAGTAAAACGAGTAAAACGAGTAAAACGAGTAAAACGAGTAAAACGAGTAAAACGAGTAAAACGAGTAAAACGAGTAAAACGAGTAAAACGAGTAAAACGAGTAAAACGAGTAAAACGAGTAAAACGAGTAAAACGAGTAAAACGAGTAAAATTAGTAAAACGAGTAAAATTAGTAAAACGAGTAAAATTAGTAAAACGAGTAAAACGAGTAAAACGAGTAAAACGAGTAAAACGAGTAAAACGAGTAAAACGAGTAAAACGAGTAAAACGAGTAAAACGAGCAAAACTAGTAAAACGGGTAAAACGTGTAAAACGAGTAAAACGAGTAAAACGAGTAAAACGAGTAAAACGAGTAAAACGAGTAAAACGAGTAAAACGAGTGAAACGAGTAAAACGAGTGAAACGAGTAAAACGAGTGAAACGAGTGAAACGAGTGAAACGAGTGAAACGAGTAAAACGAGTAAAACGAGTAAAACGAGTAAAACGAGTAAAACGAGTAAAACGAGTAAAACGAGTAAAACGAGTAAAACGAGTAAAACGAGTAAAACGAGTAAAACGAGTCAAACGAGTCAAACGAGTCAAACGAGTAAAACGAGTGAAACGAGTGAAACGAGTAAAACGAGTAAAACGAGTAAAACGAGTAAAACGAGTAAAACGAGTAAAACGAGTAAAACGAGCAAAACTAGTAAAACGAGTAAAAAGAGTAAAGCGAGTAAAGCGAGAAAAACGAGTAAAGCGAGTAAAGCGATTAAAACGAGTAAAACGAGTAAAACGAGTAAAACGAGTAAAACGAGTAAAACGAGTGAAACGAGTAAAACGAGTGAAACGAGTAAAACGAGTGAAACGAGTAAAACGAGTGAAACGAGTAAAACGAGTGAAACGAGTAAAACGAGTGAAACGAGTGAAACGAGTGAAACGAGTGAAACGAGTGAAACGAGTGAAACGAGTGAAACGAGTGAAACGAGTAAAACGAGTGAAACGAGTAAAACGAGTGAAACGAGTAAAACGAGTAAAACGAGTAAAAGGAGTAAAAGGAGTAAAAGGAGTAAAAGGAGTAAAAGGAGTAAAACGAGTAAAAGGAGTAAAACGAGTAAAAGGAGTAAAAGGAGTAAAAGGAGTAAAAGGAGTAAAAGGAGTAAAAGGAGTAAAACGAGTAAAACGAGTAAAAGGAGTAAAACGAGTAAAAGGAGTAAAACGAGTAAAAGGAGTAAAACGAGTAAAAGGAGTAAAACGAGTGAAACGAGTAAAACGAGTGAAACGAGTAAAACGAGTGAAACGAGTAAAACGAGTGAAACGAGTAAAACGAGTGAAACGAGTAAAACGAGTGAAACGAGTAAAACGAGTGAAACGAGTAAAACGAGTGAAACGAGTAAAACGAGTGAAACGAGTAAAACGAGTGAAACGAGTAAAACGAGTGAAACGAGTAAAACGAGTGAAACGAGTAAAACGAGTGAAACGAGTAAAACGAGTGAAACGAGTAAAACGAGTGAAACGAGTAAAACGAGTGAAACGAGTAAAACGAGTAAAACGAGTAAAACGAGTAAAACGAGTAAAACGAGTAAAACGAGTAAAACTAGTAAAACGAGTGAAACGAGTAAAACGAGTGAAACGAGTAAAACGAGTAAAACGAGTAAAACGAGTAAAACGAGTAAAACGAGTAAAACTAGTAAAACTAGTAAAACTAGTAAAACTAGTAAAACGAGTGAAACGAGTCAAACGAGTGAAACGAGTGAAACGAGTAAAACGAGTGAAACGAGTGAAACGAGTGAAACGAGTGAAACGAGTGAAACGAGTGAAACGAGTAAAACGAGTGAAACGAGTAAAACGAGTGAAACGAGTAAAACGAGTAAAACGAGTAAAACGAGTAAAACGAGTAAAACGAGTAAAACGAGTAAAACGAGTAAAACGAGTAAAACGAGTAAAACGAGCAAAACGAGTAAAACGAGCAAAACTAGTAAAACGAGCAAAACTAGTAAAACGAGCAAAACTAGTAAAACGAGCAAAACTAGTAAAACGAGCAAAACTAGTAAAACGAGCAAAACTAGTAAAACGAGCAAAACTAGTAAAACGAGCAAAACTAGTAAAACGAGCAAAACTAGTAAAACGAGCAAAACTAGTAAAACGAGCAAAACTAGTAAAACGAGCAAAACTAGTAAAACGAGTAAAAAGAGTAAAGCGAGTAAAACGAGTAAAACGAGTAAAACGAGAAAAACGAGTAAAACGAGTAAAACGAGTAAAACGAGTAAAACGAGTAAAACGAGTAAAACGAGTAAAACGAGTAAAACGAGCAAAACTAGTAAAACGAGCAAAACTAGTAAAACGAGCAAAACTAGTAAAACGAGCAAAACTAGTGAAACGAGCAAAACTAGTGAAACGAGTAAAACGAGTAAAACGAGTAAAACGAGTAAAACGAGTAAAACGAGTAAAACGAGTAAAACGAGTAAAACGAGTAAAACTAGTAAAACGAGTAAAACGAGTAAAACGAGTAAAACGAGTAAAACGAGTAAAACGAGTAAAACGAGTAAAACGAGTGAAACGAGTGAAACGAGTGAAACGAGTGAAACGAGTAAAACGAGTAAAACGATTAAAACGAGTAAAACGAGTAAAACGAGTAAAACGAGTAAAACTAGTAAAACGAGTAAAACGAGTAAAACGAGTAAAACGAGTAAAACGAGTAAAACGAGTAAAACGAGTCAAACGAGTAAAACGAGTGAAACGAGTGAAACGCGTGAAACGAGTGAAACGAGTAAAACGATTAAAACGAGTAAAACGAGTAAAACGAGTAAAACGAGTAAAACGAGTAAAACTAGTAAAACGAGTAAAACGAGTAAAACGAGTAAATCGAGTTAAACGGGTAAAACGAGTAAAACGAGTAAAACGAGTAAAACCAGTGAAACGAGTAAAACGAGTAAAACGAGTGAAACGAGTGAAACGAGTAAAACGAGTAAAACGAGTAAAACGAGTAAAACGAGTAAAACGAGTAAAACGAGTAAAACGAGTAAAACGAGTAAAACGAGTAAAACGAGTAAAACGAGTAAAACGAGTAAAACGAGTAAAACGAGTAAAACGAGTAAAACGAGTAAAAGGAGTAAAGCGAGTAAAGCGAGTAAAGCGATTAAAACGAGTAAAGCGATTAAAACGAGTAAAACGAGTAAAACGAGTAAAACGAGTAAAACGAGTAAAACGAGTAAACCGAGTAAAACGAGTAAAACGAGTAAAACGAGTAAAACGAGTAAAACGAGTAAAACGAGTAAAACGAGTAAAAGGAGTAAAGCGAGTAAAGCGAGTAAAGCGATTAAAACGAGTAAAGCGATTAAAACGAGTAAAACGAGTAAAACGAGTAAAACGAGTAAAACGAGTAAAACGAGTAAAACGAGTAAAACGAGCAAAACTAGTAAAACGAGTAAAAAGAGTAAAAAGAGTAAAGCGAGTAAAGCGAGAAAAACGAGTAAAACGAGTAAAGCGATTAAAACGAGTAAAACGAGTAAAACGAGTAAAACGAGTAAAACGAGTAAAACGAGTAAAACGAGTAAAACGAGTAAAACTAGTAAAACTAGTAAAACGAGTAAAACGAGTAAAACGAGTAAATCGAGTAAAACGGGTAAAACGAGTAAAACGAGTAAAACGAGTAAAACGAGTAAAACGAGTGAAACGAGTGAAACGAGTAAAACGAGTAAAACGAGTAAAACGAGTAAAACGAGTAAAACGAGTAAAACGAGTAAAACGAGTAAAACGAGTAAAACGAGTAAAACGAGTAAAACGAGTAAAACGAGTAAAACGAGTGAAACGAGTGAAACGAGTGAAACGAGTGAAACGAGTGAAACGAGTGAAACGAGTAAAACGAGTGAAACGAGTAAAACGAGTGAAACGAGTAAAACGAGTAAAACGAGTAAAAGGAGTAAAAGGAGTAAAAGGAGTAAAAGGAGTAAAAGGAGTAAAACGAGTAAAAGGAGTAAAACGAGTAAAAGGAGTAAAAGGAGTAAAAGGAGTAAAAGGAGTAAAAGGAGTAAAAGGAGTAAAACGAGTAAAACGAGTAAAAGGAGTAAAACGAGTAAAAGGAGTAAAACGAGTGAAACGAGTAAAACGAGTGAAACGAGTAAAACGAGTGAAACGAGTAAAACGAGTGAAACGAGTAAAACGAGTGAAACGAGTAAAACGAGTGAAACGAGTAAAACGAGTGAAACGAGTAAAACGAGTGAAACGAGTAAAACGAGTGAAACGAGTAAAACGAGTGAAACGAGTAAAACGAGTGAAACGAGTAAAACGAGTGAAACGAGTAAAACGAGTGAAACGAGTAAAACGAGTAAAACGAGTAAAACGAGTAAAACGAGTAAAACGAGTAAAACGAGTAAAACGAGTAAAACTAGTAAAACGAGTAAAACGAGTAAAACGAGTAAATCGAGTTAAACGGGTAAAACGAGTAAAACGAGTAAAACGAGTAAAACCAGTGAAACGAGTAAAACGAGTAAAACGAGTGAAACGAGTGAAACGAGTAAAACGAGTAAAACGAGTAAAACGAGTAAAACGAGTAAAACGAGTAAAACGAGTAAAACGAGTAAAACGAGTAAAACGAGTAAAACGAGTAAAACGAGTAAAACGAGTAAAACGAGTAAAACGAGTAAAACGAGCAAAACGAGTAAAACGAGCAAAACGAGTAAAAGGAGTAAAGCGAGTAAAGCGAGTAAAGCGATTAAAACGAGTAAAGCGATTAAAACGAGTAAAACGAGTAAAACGAGTAAAACGAGTAAAACGAGTAAAACGAGTAAAACGAGTAAACCGAGTAAAACGAGTAAAACGAGTAAAACGAGTAAAACGAGTAAAACGAGTAAAACGAGTAAAACGAGTAAAAGGAGTAAAGCGAGTAAAGCGAGTAAAGCGATTAAAACGAGTAAAGCGATTAAAACGAGTAAACGAGTAAAACGAGTAAAACGAGTAAAACGAGTAAAACGAGTAAAACGAGTAAAACGAGCAAAACTAGTAAAACGAGTAAAAAGAGTAAAAAGAGTAAAGCGAGTAAAGCGAGAAAAACGAGTAAAACGAGTAAAGCGATTAAAACGAGTAAAACGAGTAAAACGAGTAAAACGAGTAAAACGAGTAAAACGAGTAAAACGAGTGAAACGAGTAAAACGAGTGAAACGAGTAAAACGAGTAAAACGATTAAAACGAGTAAAACGAGTAAAACGAGTAAAACGAGTAAAACGAGTAAAACTAGTAAAACTAGTAAAACGAGTAAAACGAGTAAAACGAGTAAATCGAGTAAAACGGGTAAAACGAGTAAAACGAGTAAAACGAGTAAAACGAGTAAAACGAGTGAAACGAGTGAAACGAGTAAAACGAGTAAAACGAGTAAAACGAGTAAAACGAGTAAAACGAGTAAAACGAGTAAAACGAGTAAAACGAGTAAAAGGAGTAAAACGAGTAAAACGAGTAAAACGAGTAAAACGAGTAAAACGAGTAAAACGAGTGAAACGAGTGAAACGAGTGAAACGAGTGAAACGAGTAAAACGAGTAAAACGAGTAAAACGAGTAAAACGAGCAAAACTAGTAAAACGAGTAAAACGAGTAAAACGAGTAAAACGTGTAAAACGAGTAAAACGAGTAAAACGAGTAAAACGAGTAAAACGAGTAAAACGAGTAAAACGAGTGAAACGAGTAAAACGAGTGAAACGAGTAAAACGAGTGAAACGAGTGAAACGAGTGAAACGAGTAAAACGAGTAAAACGAGTAAAACGAGTAAAACGAGTAAAACGAGTAAAACGAGTAAAACGAGTAAAACGAGTAAAACGAGTAAAACGAGTAAAACGAGTAAAACGAGTGAAACGAGTAAAACGAGTGAAACGAGTGAAACGAGTGAAACGAGTGAAACGAGTGAAACGAGTGAAACGAGTAAAACGAGTAAAACGAGTAAAACGAGTAAAAGGAGTAAAACCAGTAAAAGGAGTAAAAGGAGTAAAAGGAGTAAAAGGAGTAAAAGGAGTAAAAGGAGTAAAAGGAGTAAAAGGAGTAAAAGGAGTAAAAGGAGTAAAACGAGTAAAAGGAGTAAAAGGAGTAAAAGGAGTAAAAGGAGTAAAACGAGTAAAACGAGTAAAAGGAGTAAAACGAGTGAAACGAGTAAAACGAGTGAAACGAGTAAAACGAGTGAAACGAGTAAAACGAGTGAAACGAGTAAAACGAGTGAAACGAGTAAAACGAGTGAAACGAGTAAAACGAGTGAAACGAGTAAAACGAGTGAAACGAGTAAAACGAGTGAAACGAGTAAAACGAGTGAAACGAGTAAAACGAGTGAAACGAGTAAAACGAGTGAAACGAGTAAAACGAGTGAAACGAGTAAAACGAGTGAAACGAGTAAAACGAGTGAAACGAGTAAAACGAGTGAAACGAGTAAAACGAGTGAAACGAGTAAAACGAGTAAAACGAGTAAAACGAGTAAAACTAGTAAAACGAGTAAAACGAGTAAAACGAGTAAAACGAGTGAAACGAGTCAAACGAGTGAAACGAGTGAAACGAGTAAAACGAGTGAAACGAGTAAAACGAGTGAAACGAGTAAAACGAGTGAAACGAGTGAAACGAGTGAAACGAGTGAAACGAGTGAAACGAGTGAAACGAGTGAAACGAGTAAAACGAGTGAAACGAGTAAAACGAGTGAAACGAGTAAAACGAGTGAAACGAGTAAAACGAGTAAAACGAGTAAAACGAGTAAAACGAGTAAAACGAGTAAAACGAGTAAAACGAGTAAAACGAGTAAAACGAGTAAAACGAGTAAAACGAGTAAAACGAGTAAAACGAGTAAAACGAGTAAAACGAGTAAAACGAGTAAAACGAGTAAAACGAGTAAAACGAGCAAAACTAGTAAAACGAGCAAAACTAGTAAAACGAGCAAAACTAGTAAAACGAGCAAAACTAGTAAAACGAGCAAAACTAGTAAAACGAGCAAAACTAGTAAAACGAGCAAAACTAGTAAAACGAGTAAAAAGAGTAAAGCGAGTAAAGCGAGTAAAACGAGTAAAACGAGTGAAACGAGTAAAACGAGTGAAACGAGTAAAACGAGTGAAACGAGTAAAACGAGTGAAACGAGTAAAACGAGTAAAACGAGTAAAACGAGTAAAACGAGTAAAACGAGTAAAACGAGTAAAACGAGTAAAACGAGTAAAACGAGTAAAACGAGTAAAACGAGTAAAACGAGTAAAACGAGCAAAACTAGTAAAACGAGCAAAACTAGTAAAACGAGCAAAACTAGTAAAACGAGCAAAACTAGTAAAACGAGTAAAACGAGTAAAACGAGTAAAACGAGTAAAACGAGTAAAACGAGTAAAACGAGTAAAACGAGTAAAACTAGTAAAACGAGTAAAACGAGTAAAACGAGTAAAACGAGTAAAACGAGTAAAACGAGTAAAACGAGTGAAACGAGTGAAACGAGTGAAACGAGTGAAACGAGTGAAACGAGTAAAACGAGTAAAACGATTAAAACGAGTAAAACGAGTAAAACTAGTAAAACGAGTAAAACGAGTAAAACGAGTAAAACGAGTAAAACGAGTAAAACGAGTGAAACGAGTGAAACGAGTGAAACGAGTGAAACGAGTAAAACGAGTAAAACGATTAAAACGAGTAAAACGAGTAAAACGAGTAAAACGAGTAAAACGAGTAAAACTAGTAAAACGAGTAAAACGAGTAAAACGAGTAAATCGAGTTAAACGGGTAAAACGAGTAAAACGAGTAAAACGAGTAAAACCAGTGAAACGAGTAAAACGAGTAAAACGAGTGAAACGAGTGAAACGAGTAAAACGAGTAAAACGAGTAAAACGAGTAAAACGAGTAAAACGAGTAAAACGAGTAAAACGAGTAAAACGAGTAAAACGAGTAAAAGGAGTAAAGCGAGTAAAGCGAGTAAAGCGATTAAAACGAGTAAAGCGATTAAAACGAGTAAAACGAGTAAAACGAGTAAAACGAGTAAAACGAGTAAACCGAGTAAAACGAGTAAAACGAGTAAAACGAGTAAAACGAGTAAAACGAGTAAAACGAGTAAAACGAGTAAAAGGAGTAAAGCGAGTAAAGCGAGTAAAGCGATTAAAACGAGTAAAGCGATTAAAACGAGTAAAACGAGTAAAACGAGTAAAACGAGTAAAACGAGTAAAACGAGTGAAACGAGTAAAACGAGTGAAACGAGTGAAACGAGTGAAACGAGTGAAACGAGTGAAACGAGTAAAACGAGTAAAACGAGTAAAACGAGTAAAACTAGTAAAACGAGTAAAACGAGTAAAACGAGTAAATCGAGTAAAACGGGTAAAACGAGTAAAACGAGTAAAACGAGTAAAACGAGTAAAACGAGTAAAACGAGTAAAACGAGTAAAACGAGTAAAACGAGTAAAACGAGTAAAGCGAGTAAAACGAGTAAAGCGAGTAAAACGAGTAAAACGAGTAAAACAAGTAAAACGAGTAAAATTAGTAAAACGAGAAAAAGGAGAAAAACGAGTAAAACGAGTAAAACGAGTAAAACGAGTAAAACGAGTAAAACGAGTAAAACGAGTAAAACGAGTAAAACGAGTAAAACGAGTAAAACGAGTAAAACGAGTAAAACGAGTAAAACGAGTAAAACGAGCAAAACTAGTAAAACGAGTAAAACGAGTAAAACGAGTAAAACGTGTAAAACGAGTAAAACGTGTAAAACGAGTAAAACGAGTAAAACGAGTAAAACGAGTAAAACGAGTAAAACGAGTAAAACGAGCAAAACTAGTAAAACGAGCAAAACTAGTAAAACGAGCAAAACTAGTGAAACGAGCAAAACTAGTGAAACGAGTAAAACGAGTAAAACGAGTAAAACGAGTAAAACGAGTAAAACGAGTAAAACGAGTAAAACGAGTAAAACGAGTAAAACGAGTAAAACTAGTAAAACGAGTAAAACGAGTAAAACGAGTAAAACGAGTAAAACGAGTAAAACGAGTGAAACGAGTGAAACGAGTGAAACGAGTAAAACGAGTAAAACGATTAAAACGAGTAAAACGAGTAAAACTAGTAAAACGAGTAAAACGAGTAAAACGAGTAAAACGAGTAAAACGAGTAAAACGAGTAAAACGAGTAAAACGAGTGAAACGAGTGAAACGAGTGAAACGAGTGAAACGAGTAAAACGAGTAAAACGATTAAAACGAGTAAAACGAGTAAAACGAGTAAAACGAGTAAAACGAGTAAAACTAGTAAAACGAGTAAAACGAGTAAAACGAGTAAATCGAGTTAAACGGGTAAAACGAGTAAAACGAGTAAAACGAGTAAAACCAGTGAAACGAGTAAAACGAGTAAAACGAGTGAAACGAGTGAAACGAGTAAAACGAGTAAAACGAGTAAAACGAGTAAAACGAGTAAAACGAGTAAAACGAGTAAAACGAGTAAAAGGAGTAAAGCGAGTAAAGCGAGTAAAGCGATTAAAACGAGTAAAGCGATTAAAACGAGTAAAACGAGTAAAACGAGTAAAACGAGTAAAACGAGTAAAACGAGTAAACCGAGTAAAACGAGTAAAACGAGTAAAACGAGTAAAACGAGTAAAACGAGTAAAACGAGTAAAACGAGTAAAACGAGTAAAAGGAGTAAAGCGAGTAAAGCGAGTAAAGCGATTAAAACGAGTAAAGCGATTAAAACGAGTAAAACGAGTAAAACGAGTAAAACGAGTAAAACGAGTAAAACGAGTAAAACGAGTAAAACGAGTAAAACGAGTGAAACGAGTAAAACGAGTAAAACGAGTAAAACGAGTAAAACGAGTAAAACGAGTGAAACGAGTGAAACGAGTAAAATTAGTAAAACGAGAAAAAGGAGAAAAACGAGTAAAACGAGTAAAACGAGTAAAACGAGTAAAACGAGTAAAACGAGTAAATCGAGTAAAACGAGTAAAACGAGCAAAACTAGTAAAACGAGTAAAACGAGTAAAACGAGTAAAACGTGTAAAACGAGTAAAACGTGTAAAACGAGTAAAACGAGTAAAACGAGTAAAACGAGTAAAACGAGTAAAACGAGTAAAACGAGTAAAACGAGTAAAACGAGTAAAACGAGTAAAACGAGTAAAACGAGTAAAACGAGTAAAACGAGTAAAACGAGTAAAACGAGTAAAACGAGTAAAAGGAGTAAAGCGAGTAAAGCGAGTAAAGCGATTAAAACGAGCAAAACTAGTAAAACGAGCAAAACTAGTAAAACGAGCAAAACTAGTAAAACGAGCAAAACTAGTAAAACGAGTAAAAAGAGTAAAGCGAGTAAAGCGAGTAAAACGAGTAAAACGAGTAAAGCGATTAAAACGAGTAAAACGAGTAAAACGAGTAAAACGAGTAAAACGAGTAAAACGAGTAAAACGAGTAAAGCGAGTAAAACGAGTAAAACGAGTAAAACAAGTAAAACGAGTAAAATTAGTAAAACGAGAAAAAGGAGAAAAACGAGTAAAACGAGTAAAACGAGTAAAACGAGTAAAACGAGTAAAACGAGTAAAACGAGTAAAACGAGTAAAACGAGTAAAACGAGTAAAACGAGTAAAAGGAGTAAAACGAGTGAAACGAGTAAAACGAGTGAAACGAGTAAAACGAGTGAAACGAGTAAAACGAGTGAAACGAGTAAAACGAGTGAAACGAGTAAAACGAGTGAAACGAGTAAAACGAGTGAAACGAGTAAAACGAGTGAAACGAGTAAAACGAGTGAAACGAGTAAAACGAGTGAAACGAGTAAAACGAGTGAAACGAGTAAAACGAGTGAAACGAGTAAAACGAGTGAAACGAGTAAAACGAGTAAAACGAGTAAAACGAGTAAAACGAGTAAAACGAGTAAAACTAGTAAAACGAGTGAAACGAGTAAAACGAGTGAAACGAGTAAAACGAGTAAAACGAGTAAAACGAGTAAAACGAGTAAAACGAGTAAAACTAGTAAAACTAGTAAAACTAGTAAAACTAGTAAAACGAGTGAAACGAGTCAAACGAGTGAAACGAGTGAAACGAGTGAAACGAGTGAAACGAGTGAAACGAGTGAAACGAGTGAAACGAGTAAAACGAGTGAAACGAGTAAAACGAGTGAAACGAGTAAAACGAGTAAAACGAGTAAAACGAGTAAAACGAGTAAAACGAGTAAAACGAGTAAAACGAGTAAAACGAGTAAAACGAGTAAAACGAGTAAAACGAGTAAAACGAGCAAAACTAGTAAAACGAGCAAAACTAGTAAAACGAGCAAAACTAGTAAAACGAGCAAAACTAGTAAAACGAGCAAAACTAGTAAAACGAGCAAAACTAGTAAAACGAGCAAAACTAGTAAAACGAGCAAAACTAGTAAAACGAGCAAAACTAGTAAAACGAGTAAAAAGAGTAAAGCGAGTAAAACGAGTAAAACGAGTAAAGCGATTAAAACGAGTAAAACGAGAAAAACGAGTAAAACGAGTAAAACGAGTAAAACGAGTAAAACGAGTAAAACGAGTAAAACGAGCAAAACTAGTGAAACGAGCAAAACTAGTGAAACGAGCAAAACTAGTGAAACGAGCAAAACTAGTGAAACGAGTAAAACGAGTAAAACGAGTAAAACGAGTAAAACGAGTAAAACGAGTAAAACGAGTAAAACGAGTAAAACGAGTAAAACGAGTAAAACGAGTAAAACTAGTAAAACGAGTAAAACGAGTAAAACGAGTAAAACGAGTAAAACGAGTAAAACGAGTAAAACGAGTGAAACGAGTGAAACGAGTGAAACGAGTGAAACGAGTAAAACGAGTAAAACGATTAAAACGAGTAAAACGAGTAAAACGAGTAAAACGAGTAAAACTAGTAAAACGAGTAAAACGAGTAAAACGAGTAAAACGAGTAAAACGAGTAAAACGAGTCAAACGAGTAAAACGAGTGAAACGAGTGAAACGCGTGAAACGAGTGAAACGAGTAAAACGATTAAAACGAGTAAAACGAGTAAAACGAGTAAAACGAGTAAAACGAGTAAAACTAGTAAAACGAGTAAAACGAGTAAAACGAGTAAATCGAGTTAAACGGGTAAAACGAGTAAAACGAGTAAAACGAGTAAAACCAGTGAAACGAGTAAAACGAGTAAAACGAGTGAAACGAGTGAAACGAGTAAAACGAGTAAAACGAGTAAAACGAGTAAAACGAGTAAAACGAGTAAAACGAGTAAAACGAGTAAAACGAGTAAAACGAGTAAAACGAGTAAAACGAGTAAAACGAGTAAAACGAGTAAAACGAGTAAAACGAGTAAAACGAGTAAAACGAGTAAAACGAGTAAAAGGAGTAAAGCGAGTAAAGCGAGTAAAGCGATTAAAACGAGTAAAGCGATTAAAACGAGTAAAACGAGTAAAACGAGTAAAACGAGTAAAACGAGTAAAACGAGTAAAACGAGTAAACCGAGTAAAACGAGTAAAACGAGTAAAACGAGTAAAACGAGTAAAACGAGTAAAACGAGTAAAACGAGTAAAAGGAGTAAAGCGAGTAAAGCGAGTAAAGCGATTAAAACGAGTAAAGCGATTAAAACGAGTAAAACGAGTAAAACGAGTAAAACGAGTAAAACGAGTAAAACGAGTAAAACGAGTAAAACGAGCAAAACTAGTAAAACGAGTAAAAAGAGTAAAAAGAGTAAAGCGAGTAAAGCGAGAAAAACGAGTAAAACGAGTAAAGCGATTAAAACGAGTAAAACGAGTAAAACGAGTAAAACGAGTAAAACGAGTAAAACGAGTAAAACGAGTAAAACGAGTGAAACGAGTAAAACGAGTGAAACGAGTAAAACGAGTAAAACGATTAAAACGAGTAAAGCGAGTAAAACGAGTAAAACGAGTAAAACGAGTAAAACTAGTAAAACTAGTAAAACGAGTAAAACGAGTAAAACGAGTAAATCGAGTAAAACGGGTAAAACGAGTAAAACGAGTAAAACGAGTAAAACGAGTAAAACGAGTGAAACGAGTGAAACGAGTAAAACGAGTAAAACGAGTAAAACGAGTAAAACGAGTAAAACGAGTAAAACGAGTAAAACGAGTAAAACGAGTAAAAGGAGTAAAACGAGTAAAACGAGTAAAACGAGTAAAACGAGTAAAACGAGTAAAACGAGTAAAACGAGTAAAACGAGTGAAACGAGTGAAACGAGTGAAACGAGTGAAACGAGTAAAACGAGTAAAACGAGTAAAACGAGTAAAACGAGCAAAACTAGTAAAACGAGTAAAACGAGTAAAACGAGTAAAACGTGTAAAACGAGTAAAACGAGTAAAACGAGTAAAACGAGTAAAACGAGTAAAACGAGTAAAACGAGTAAAACGAGTAAAACGAGTGAAACGAGTAAAACGAGTGAAACGAGTAAAACGAGTGAAACGAGTGAAACGAGTGAAACGAGTAAAACGAGTAAAACGAGTAAAACGAGTAAAACGAGTAAAACGAGTAAAACGAGTAAAACGAGTAAAACGAGTAAAACGAGTAAAACGAGTAAAACGAGTAAAACGAGTGAAACGAGTAAAACGAGTGAAACGAGTGAAACGAGTGAAACGAGTGAAACGAGTGAAACGAGTGAAACGAGTAAAACGAGTAAAACGAGTAAAACGAGTAAAAGGAGTAAAACCAGTAAAAGGAGTAAAAGGAGTAAAAGGAGTAAAAGGAGTAAAAGGAGTAAAAGGAGTAAAAGGAGTAAAAGGAGTAAAAGGAGTAAAAGGAGTAAAACGAGTAAAAGGAGTAAAAGGAGTAAAAGGAGTAAAAGGAGTAAAACGAGTAAAACGAGTAAAAGGAGTAAAACGAGTGAAACGAGTAAAACGAGTGAAACGAGTAAAACGAGTGAAACGAGTAAAACGAGTGAAACGAGTAAAACGAGTGAAACGAGTAAAACGAGTGAAACGAGTAAAACGAGTGAAACGAGTAAAACGAGTGAAACGAGTAAAACGAGTGAAACGAGTAAAACGAGTGAAACGAGTAAAACGAGTGAAACGAGTAAAACGAGTGAAACGAGTAAAACGAGTGAAACGAGTAAAACGAGTGAAACGAGTAAAACGAGTGAAACGAGTAAAACGAGTAAAACGAGTAAAACGAGTAAAACTAGTAAAACGAGTAAAACGAGTAAAACGAGTAAAACGAGTGAAACGAGTCAAACGAGTGAAACGAGTGAAACGAGTAAAACGAGTGAAACGAGTAAAACGAGTGAAACGAGTAAAACGAGTGAAACGAGTGAAACGAGTGAAACGAGTGAAACGAGTGAAACGAGTGAAACGAGTGAAACGAGTAAAACGAGTGAAACGAGTAAAACGAGTGAAACGAGTAAAACGAGTGAAACGAGTAAAACGAGTAAAACGAGTAAAACGAGTAAAACGAGTAAAACGAGTAAAACGAGTAAAACGAGTAAAACGAGTAAAACGAGTAAAACGAGTAAAACGAGTAAAACGAGTAAAACGAGTAAAACGAGTAAAACGAGTAAAACGAGCAAAACTAGTAAAACGAGCAAAACTAGTAAAACGAGCAAAACTAGTAAAACGAGCAAAACTAGTAAAACGAGCAAAACTAGTAAAACGAGCAAAACTAGTAAAACGAGTAAAAAGAGTAAAGCGAGTAAAGCGAGTAAAACGAGTAAAACGAGTAAAACGAGTGAAACGAGTGAAACGAGTAAAACGAGTGAAACGAGTAAAACGAGTGAAACGAGTAAAACGAGTGAAACGAGTAAAACGAGTAAAACGAGTAAAACGAGTAAAACGAGTAAAACGAGTAAAACGAGTAAAACGAGTAAAACGAGTAAAACGAGTAAAACGAGTAAAACGAGTAAAACGAGTAAAACGAGCAAAACTAGTAAAACGAGCAAAACTAGTAAAACGAGCAAAACTAGTAAAACGAGCAAAACTAGTAAAACGAGTAAAACGAGTAAAACGAGTAAAACGAGTAAAACGAGTAAAACGAGTAAAACGAGTAAAACGAGTAAAACTAGTAAAACGAGTAAAACGAGTAAAACGAGTAAAACGAGTAAAACGAGTAAAACGAGTAAAACGAGTAAAACGAGTGAAACGAGTGAAACGAGTGAAACGAGTGAAACGAGTGAAACGAGTAAAACGAGTAAAACGATTAAAACGAGTAAAACGAGTAAAACTAGTAAAACGAGTAAAACGAGTAAAACGAGTAAAACGAGTAAAACGAGTAAAACGAGTGAAACGAGTGAAACGAGTGAAACGAGTGAAACGAGTAAAACGAGTAAAACGATTAAAACGAGTAAAACGAGTAAAACGAGTAAAACGAGTAAAACGAGTAAAACTAGTAAAACGAGTAAAACGAGTAAAACGAGTAAATCGAGTTAAACGGGTAAAACGAGTAAAACGAGTAAAACGAGTAAAACCAGTGAAACGAGTAAAACGAGTAAAACGAGTGAAACGAGTGAAACGAGTAAAACGAGTAAAACGAGTAAAACGAGTAAAACGAGTAAAACGAATAAAACGAGTAAAACGAGTAAA
>NW_027485775.1:0-31077 GCF_050908995.1 Andrena cerasifolii
GTGGCGCAGACGTTTCGAGACTGTGACTGTTTAACGAAGAGACGCAGAATTTTCGAACGCCGCTTGAAAGGCCTGCACCTCTTATTTGCAACTTTAAGGCGATGCCTATGAATCTGAAATTTAGTATACCTATTTCCACATCATGTTCTCCTGATATATTGGCCAAAATTTGGCAAAAATTTTCATAAAGCACAAAATTGGGCTTTGTAACAGGAGAACATGCCGTCGAAAGAGATGGCACAAAGTAACGGCTCCGGAGAGCAAATCAAAGAGCGAGAATTGGCGCAGACGTTTCGAGACTGTGACTGTTTAACGAAGAGACGCAGAATTTTCGAACGCCGCTTGAAAGGCCTGCACTTATTACTTGCAACTTTAAGGCGATGCCTATGAATCTCAAATTTAGTATACCTCTTTCCACTTCATGTTCTCCTGATATATTGGCCAAAATTTGTGCAAAAATTTTCATATTGCACAAAATTGGGCTTTGTAACAGGAGAACATGCCGTCGAAAGAGATGGCACAAAGTAACGGCTCCGGAGAGCAAATCAAAGGTCAAGAAGTGGCGCAGACGTTTCCAGAATGTGACTGTTTAACGAAGAGACGCAGAATTTTCGAACGCATCTTGAAAGGCCTCCGCCTCTAATTTGCAACTTTAAGGATATGCCTTTGAAGCTGAAATTTAGTATACCTCTTTCCACTTCATGTTCTCCTGATATTTTGGCCAAAATTTGGCAAAAATTTTCATAATGCACAAAATTGGGCTTTGTAACAGGAGAACATTCTGTCGAAAGAGATGGCACAAAGTAACGTCTCCGGAGAGCAAATCAAAGAGCGAGAAGTGGCGCAGACGTTTCGAGACTGTGACTGTTTAACGAAGAGACGCAGAATTTTCGAACGCCGCTTGAAAGGCCTGCACCTCTTACTTGCAACTTTAAGGCGATGCCTATGAATCTCAAATTTAGTATACCTCTTTCCACTTCATGTTCTCCTGATATATTGGCCAAAATTTGTGCAAAAATTTTCATATTGCACAAAATTGGGCTTTGTAACAGGAGAACATGCCGTCGAAAGAGATGGCACAAAGTAACGGCTCCGGAGAGCAAATCAAAGGTCAAGAAGTGGCGCAGATGTTTCCAGAATGTGACTGTTTAACGAAGAGACGCAGAATTTTCGAACGCATCTTGAAAGGCCTCCGCCTCTAATTTGCAACTTTAAGCATATGCCTTTGACGCTGAAATTTAGTATACCTCTTTCCTCTTCATGTTCCCCTGATATATTGGCCAAAATCTGGCGAAAATTTTCAGAATGCACAAAATTGGGTTTGTAACAGGAGAACATTCTGTCGAAAGAGATGGTACAAAGCAACGTCTCCGGAGAGCAAATCAAAGAGCGAGAAGTGGCGCAGACGTTTCGAGACTGTGACTGTTTAACGAAGAGACGCAGAATTTTCGAACGCCGCTTGAAAGGCCTGCACCTCTTATTTGCAACTTTAAGGCGATGCCTATGAATCTCAAATTTAGTATACCTATTTCCACATCATGTTCTCCTGATATATTGGCCAAAATTTGGCAAAAATTTTCATAAAGCACAAAATTGGGCTTTGTAACAGGAGAACATGCCGTCGAAAGAGATGGCACAAAGTAACGGCTCCGGAGAGCAAATCAAAGAGCGAGAATTGGCGCAGACGTTTCGAGACTGTGACTGTTTAACGAAGAGACGCAGAATTTTCGAACGCCGCTTGAAAGGCCTGCACTTATTACTTGCAACTTTAAGGCGATGCCTATGAATCTCAAATTTAGTATACCTCTTTCCACTTCATGTTCTCCTCATATATTGGCCAAAATTTGTGCAAAAATTTTCATATTGCACAAAATTGGGCTTTGTAACAGGAGAACATGCCGTCGAAAGAGATGGCACAAAGTAACGGCTCCAGAGAGCAAATCAAAGGTCAAGAAGTGGCGCAGACGTTTCCAGAATGTGACTGTTTAACGAAGAGACGCAGAATTTTCGAACGCATCTTGAAAGGCCTCCGCCTCTAATTTGCAACTTTAAGCATATGCCTTTGACGCTGAAATTTAGTATACCTCTTTCCCCTTCATGTTCCCCTGATATATTGGCCAAAATCTGGCGAAAATTTTCAGAATGCACAAAATTGGGTTTGTAACAGGAGAACATTCTGTCGAAAGAGATGGTACAAAGCAACGTCTCCGGAGAGCAAATCAAAGAGCGAGAAGTGGCGCAGACGTTTCGAGACTGTGACTGTTTAACGAAGAGACGCAGAATTTTCGAACGCCGCTTGAAAGGCCTGCACCTCTTATTTGCAACTTTAAGGCGATGCCTATGAATCTCAAATTTAGTATACCTATTTCCACATCATGTTCTCCTGATATATTGGCCAAAATTTGGCAAAAATTTCATAAAGCACAAAATTGGGCTTTGTAACAGGAGAACATGCCGTCGAAAGAGATGGCACAAAGTAACGGCTCCGGAGAGGCAAATCAAAGAGCGAGAATTGGCGCAGACGTTTCGAGACTGTGACTGTTTAACGAAGAGACGCAGAATTTTCGAACGCCGCTTGAAAGGCCTGCACTTATTACTTGCAACTTTAAGGCGATGCCTATGAATCTCAAATTTAGTATACCTCTTTCCACTTCATGTTCTCCTGATATATTGGCCAAAATTTGTGCAAAAATTTTCATATTGCACAAAATTGGGCTTTGTAACAGGAGAACATGCCGTCGAAAGAGATGGCACAAAGTAACGGCTCCGGAGAGCAAATCAAAGGTCAAGAAGTGGCGCAGACGTTTCCAGACTGTGACTGTTTAATGAAGAGACGCAGAATTTTCGAATGCATCTTGAAAGGCCTCCGCCTCCAATTTGCAACTTAAGGATATGCCTTTGAAGCTGAAATTTAGTATACCTCTTTCCACTTCATGTTCTCCTGATATATTGGCCAAAATTTGGCAAAAATCTTCATAATGCACAAAATTGGGCTTTGTAACAGGAGAACATTCTGTCGAAAGAGATGGCACAAAGTAACGTCTCCGGAGAGCAAATCAAAGAGCGAGAAGTGGCGCAGACGTTTCGAGACTGTGACTGTTTAACGAAGAGACGCAGAATTTTCGAACGCCGCTTGAAAGGCCTGCACCTCTTACTTGCAACTTTAAGGCCATGCCTATGAATCTCAAATTTAGTATACCTCTTTCCACTTCATGTTCTCCTGATATATTGGCCAAAATTTGTGCAAAAATTTTCATATTGCACAAAATTGGGCTTTGTAACAGGAGAACATGCCGTCGAAAGAGATGGCACAAAGTAACGGCTCCGGAGAGCAAATCAAAGGTCAAGAAGTGGCGCAGATGTTTCCAGAATGTGACTGTTTAACGAAGAGACGCAGAATTTTCGAACGCATCTTGAAAGGCCTCCGCCTCTAATTTGCAACTTTAAGGATATGCCTTTGAAGCTGAAATTTAGTATACCTCTTTCCACTTCACGTTCCCCTGATATATTGGCCAAAATCTGGCGAAAATTTTCAGAATGCACAAAATTGGGATTGTAACAGGAGAACATTCTGTCGAAAGAGCTGGTACAAAGTAACGTCTCCGGAGAGCAAATCAAAGAGCGAGAAGTGGCGCAGACGTTTCGAGACTGTGACTGTTTAACGAAGAGACGCAGAATTTTCGAAAGCCGCTTGAAAGGCCTCCGCCTCCAATTTGCAACTTTAAGGATATGCCTTTGAAGCTGAAATTTAGTATACCTCTTTCCGCTTCATGTTCCCCTGATATATTGGCCAAAATTTGGCAAAAATTTTCATATTGCACAAAATTGGGCTTTGTAACAGGAGAACATTCTGTCGAAAGAGATGGTACAAAGCAACGTCTCCGGAGAGCAAATCAAAGAGCGAGAAGTGGCGCAGACGTTTCGAGACTGTGACTGTTTAACGAAGAGACGCAGAATTTTCGAACGCCGCTTGAAAGGCCTGCACCTCTTATTTGCAACTTTAAGGCGATGCCTATGAATCTCAAATTTAGTATACCTATTTCCACATCATGTTCTCCTGATATATTGGCCAAAATTTGGCAAAAATTTTCATAAAGCACAAAATTGGGCTTTGTAATAGGAGAACATGCCGTCGAAAGAGATGGCACAAAGTAACGGCTCCGGAGAGCAAATCAAAGGTCAAGAAGTGGCGCAGATGTTTCCAGAATGTGACTGTTTAACGAAGAGACGCAGAATTTTCGAACGCATCTTGAAAGGCCTCCGCCTCTAATTTGCAACTTTAAGCATATGCCTTTGACGCTGAAATTTAGTATACCTCTTTCCCCTTCACGTTCCCCTGATATATTGGCCAAAATCTGGCGAAAATTTTCAGAATGCACAAAATTGGGTTTGTAACAGGAGAACATTCTGTCGAAAGAGATGGTACAAAGCAACGTCTCCGGAGAGCAAATCAAAGAGCGAGAAGTGGCGCAGACGTTTCGAGACTGTGACTGTTTAACGAAGAGACGCAGAATTTTCGAACGCCGCTTGAAAGGCCTGCACCTCTTATTTGCAACTTTAAGGCGATGCCTATGAATCTCAAATTTAGTATACCTATTTCCACATCATGTTCTCCTGATATATTGGCCAAAATTTGGCAAAAATTTTCATAAAGCACAAAATTGGGCTTTGTAACAGGAGAACATGCCGTCGAAAGAGATGGCACAAAGTAACGGCTCCGGAGAGCAAATCAAAGAGCGAGAAGTGGCGCAGACGTTTCGAGACTGTGACTGTTTAACGAAGAGACGCAGAATTTTCGAACGCCGCTTGAAAGGCCTGCACCTATTACTTGCAACTTTAAGGCGATGCCTATGAATCTCAAATTTAGTATACCTCTTTCCACTTCATGTTCTCCTGATATATTGGCCAAAATTTGTGCAAAAATTTTCATATTGTGCAAATTTGGGCTTTGTAACAGGAGAACATGCCGTCGAAAGAGATGGCACAAAGTAACGGCTCCGGAGAGCAAATCAAAGAGCAAGAAGTGGCGCAGATGTTTCCAGACTGTGACTGTTTAACGAAGAGACGCAGAATTTTCGAACGCATCTTGAAAGGCCTCCGCCTCTAATTTGCAACTTTAAGCATATGCCTTTGACGCTGAAATTTAGTATACCTCCTTCCCCTTCATGTTCCCCTGATATATTGGCCAAAATCTGGCGAAAAATTTCAGAATGCACAAAATTGGGTTTGTAACAGGAGAACATTCTGTCGAAAGAGATGGTACAAAGCAACGTATCCGGAGAGCAAATCAAAGAGCGAGAAGTGGCGCAGACGTTTCGAGACTGTGACTGTTTAACGAAGAGACGCAGAATTTTCGAACGCCGCTTGAAAGGCCTGCACCTCTTATTTGCAACTTTAAGGCGATGCCTATGAATCTGAAATTTAGTATACCTATTTCCACATCATGTTCTCCTGATATATTGGCCAAAATTTGGCAAAAATTTTCATAAAGCACAAAATTGGGCTTTGTAACAGGAGAACATGCCGTCGAAAGAGATGGCACAAAGTAACGGCTCCGGAGAGCAAATCAAAGAGCGAGAATTGGCGCAGACGTTTCGAGACTGTGACTGTTTAACGAAGAGACGCAGAATTTTCGAACGCCGCTTGAAAGGCCTGCACTTATTACTTGCAACTTTAAGGCGATGCCTATGAATCTCAAATTTAGTATACCTCTTTCCACTTCATGTTCTCCTGATATATTGGCCAAAATTTGTGCAAAAATTTTCATATTGCACAAAATTGGGCTTTGTAACAGGAGAACATGCCGTCGAAAGAGATGGCACAAAGTAACGGCTCCGGAGAGCAAATCAAAGGTCAAGAAGTGGCGCAGACGTTTCCAGAATGTGACTGTTTAACGAAGAGACGCAGAATTTTCGAACGCATCTTGAAAGGCCTCCGCCTCTAATTTGCAACTTTAAGGATATGCCTTTGAAGCTGAAATTTAGTATACCTCTTTCCACTTCATGTTCTCCTGATATTTTGGCCAAAATTTGGCAAAAATTTTCATAATGCACAAAATTGGGCTTTGTAACAGGAGAACATTCTGTCGAAAGAGATGGCACAAAGTAACGTCTCCGGAGAGCAAATCAAAGAGCGAGAAGTGGCGCAGACGTTTCGAGACTGTGACTGTTTAACGAAGAGACGCAGAATTTTCGAACGCCGCTTGAAAGGCCTGCACCTCTTACTTGCAACTTTAAGGCGATGCCTATGAATCTCAAATTTAGTATACCTCTTTCCACTTCATGTTCTCCTGATATATTGGCCAAAATTTGTGCAAAAATTTTCATATTGCACAAAATTGGGCTTTGTAACAGGAGAACATGCCGTCGAAAGAGATGGCACAAAGTAACGGCTCCGGAGAGCAAATCAAAGGTCAAGAAGTGGCGCAGATGTTTCCAGAATGTGACTGTTTAACGAAGAGACGCAGAATTTTCGAACGCATCTTGAAAGGCCTCCGCCTCTAATTTGCAACTTTAAGCATATGCCTTTGACGCTGAAATTTAGTATACCTCTTTCCTCTTCATGTTCCCCTGATATATTGGCCAAAATCTGGCGAAAATTTTCAGAATGCACAAAATTGGGTTTGTAACAGGAGAACATTCTGTCGAAAGAGATGGTACAAAGCAACGTCTCCGGAGAGCAAATCAAAGAGCGAGAAGTGGCGCAGACGTTTCGAGACTGTGACTGTTTAACGAAGAGACGCAGAATTTTCGAACGCCGCTTGAAAGGCCTGCACCTCTTATTTGCAACTTTAAGGCGATGCCTATGAATCTCAAATTTAGTATACCTATTTCCACATCATGTTCTCCTGATATATTGGCCAAAATTTGGCAAAAATTTTCATAAAGCACAAAATTGGGCTTTGTAACAGGAGAACATGCCGTCGAAAGAGATGGCACAAAGTAACGGCTCCGGAGAGCAAATCAAAGAGCGAGAATTGGCGCAGACGTTTCGAGACTGTGACTGTTTAACGAAGAGACGCAGAATTTTCGAACGCCGCTTGAAAGGCCTGCACTTATTACTTGCAACTTTAAGGCGATGCCTATGAATCTCAAATTTAGTATACCTCTTTCCACTTCATGTTCTCCTCATATATTGGCCAAAATTTGTGCAAAAATTTTCATATTGCACAAAATTGGGCTTTGTAACAGGAGAACATGCCGTCGAAAGAGATGGCACAAAGTAACGGCTCCAGAGAGCAAATCAAAGGTCAAGAAGTGGCGCAGACGTTTCCAGAATGTGACTGTTTAACGAAGAGACGCAGAATTTTCGAACGCATCTTGAAAGGCCTCCGCCTCTAATTTGCAACTTTAAGCATATGCCTTTGACGCTGAAATTTAGTATACCTCTTTCCCCTTCATGTTCCCCTGATATATTGGCCAAAATCTGGCGAAAATTTTCAGAATGCACAAAATTGGGTTTGTAACAGGAGAACATTCTGTCGAAAGAGATGGTACAAAGCAACGTCTCCGGAGAGCAAATCAAAGAGCGAGAAGTGGCGCAGACGTTTCGAGACTGTGACTGTTTAACGAAGAGACGCAGAATTTTCGAACGCCGCTTGAAAGGCCTGCACCTCTTATTTGCAACTTTAAGGCGATGCCTATGAATCTCAAATTTAGTATACCTATTTCCACATCATGTTCTCCTGATATATTGGCCAAAATTTGGCAAAAATTTTCATAAAGCACAAAATTGGGCTTTGTAACAGGAGAACATGCCGTCGAAAGAGATGGCACAAAGTAACGGCTCCGGAGAGCAAATCAAAGAGCGAGAATTGGCGCAGACGTTTCGAGACTGTGACTGTTTAACGAAGAGACGCAGAATTTTCGAACGCCGCTTGAAAGGCCTGCACTTATTACTTGCAACTTTAAGGCGATGCCTATGAATCTCAAATTTAGTATACCTCTTTCCACTTCATGTTCTCCTGATATATTGGCCAAAATTTGTGCAAAAATTTTCATATTGCACAAAATTGGGCTTTGTAACAGGAGAACATGCCGTCGAAAGAGATGGCACAAAGTAACGGCTCCGGAGAGCAAATCAAAGGTCAAGAAGTGGCGCAGACGTTTCCAGACTGTGACTGTTTAATGAAGAGACGCAGAATTTTCGAATGCATCTTGAAAGGCCTCCGCCTCCAATTTGCAACTTAAGGATATGCCTTTGAAGCTGAAATTTAGTATACCTCTTTCCACTTCATGTTCTCCTGATATATTGGCCAAAATTTGGCAAAAATCTTCATAATGCACAAAATTGGGCTTTGTAACAGGAGAACATTCTGTCGAAAGAGATGGCACAAAGTAACGTCTCCGGAGAGCAAATCAAAGAGCGAGAAGTGGCGCAGACGTTTCGAGACTGTGACTGTTTAACGAAGAGACGCAGAATTTTCGAACGCCGCTTGAAAGGCCTGCACCTCTTACTTGCAACTTTAAGGCCATGCCTATGAATCTCAAATTTAGTATACCTCTTTCCACTTCATGTTCTCCTGATATATTGGCCAAAATTTGTGCAAAAATTTTCATATTGCACAAAATTGGGCTTTGTAACAGGAGAACATGCCGTCGAAAGAGATGGCACAAAGTAACGGCTCCGGAGAGCAAATCAAAGGTCAAGAAGTGGCGCAGATGTTTCCAGAATGTGACTGTTTAACGAAGAGACGCAGAATTTTCGAACGCATCTTGAAAGGCCTCCGCCTCTAATTTGCAACTTTAAGGATATGCCTTTGAAGCTGAAATTTAGTATACCTCTTTCCACTTCACGTTCCCCTGATATATTGGCCAAAATCTGGCGAAAATTTTCAGAATGCACAAAATTGGGATTGTAACAGGAGAACATTCTGTCGAAAGAGCTGGTACAAAGTAACGTCTCCGGAGAGCAAATCAAAGAGCGAGAAGTGGCGCAGACGTTTCGAGACTGTGACTGTTTAACGAAGAGACGCAGAATTTTCGAAAGCCGCTTGAAAGGCCTCCGCCTCCAATTTGCAACTTTAAGGATATGCCTTTGAAGCTGAAATTTAGTATACCTCTTTCCGCTTCATGTTCCCCTGATATATTGGCCAAAATTTGGCAAAAATTTTCATATTGCACAAAATTGGGCTTTGTAACAGGAGAACATTCTGTCGAAAGAGATGGTACAAAGCAACGTCTCCGGAGAGCAAATCAAAGAGCGAGAAGTGGCGCAGACGTTTCGAGACTGTGACTGTTTAACGAAGAGACGCAGAATTTTCGAACGCCGCTTGAAAGGCCTGCACCTCTTATTTGCAACTTTAAGGCGATGCCTATGAATCTCAAATTTAGTATACCTATTTCCACATCATGTTCTCCTGATATATTGGCCAAAATTTGGCAAAAATTTTCATAAAGCACAAAATTGGGCTTTGTAATAGGAGAACATGCCGTCGAAAGAGATGGCACAAAGTAACGGCTCCGGAGAGCAAATCAAAGGTCAAGAAGTGGCGCAGATGTTTCCAGAATGTGACTGTTTAACGAAGAGACGCAGAATTTTCGAACGCATCTTGAAAGGCCTCCGCCTCTAATTTGCAACTTTAAGCATATGCCTTTGACGCTGAAATTTAGTATACCTCTTTCCCCTTCACGTTCCCCTGATATATTGGCCAAAATCTGGCGAAAATTTTCAGAATGCACAAAATTGGGTTTGTAACAGGAGAACATTCTGTCGAAAGAGATGGTACAAAGCAACGTCTCCGGAGAGCAAATCAAAGAGCGAGAAGTGGCGCAGACGTTTCGAGACTGTGACTGTTTAACGAAGAGACGCAGAATTTTCGAACGCCGCTTGAAAGGCCTGCACCTCTTATTTGCAACTTTAAGGCGATGCCTATGAATCTCAAATTTAGTATACCTATTTCCACATCATGTTCTCCTGATATATTGGCCAAAATTTGGCAAAAATTTTCATAAAGCACAAAATTGGGCTTTGTAACAGGAGAACATGCCGTCGAAAGAGATGGCACAAAGTAACGGCTCCGGAGAGCAAATCAAAGAGCGAGAATTGGCGCAGACGTTTCGAGACTGTGACTGTTTAACGAAGAGACGCAGAATTTTCGAACGCCGCTTGAAAGGCCTGCACTTATTACTTGCAACTTTAAGGCGATGCCTATGAATCTCAAATTTAGTATACCTCTTTCCACTTCATGTTCTCCTGATATATTGGCCAAAATTTGTGCAAAAATTTTCATATTGCACAAAATTGGGCTTTGTAACAGGAGAACATGCCGTCGAAAGAGATGGCACAAAGTAACGGCTCCGGAGAGCAAATCAAAGAGCAAGAAGTGGCGCAGATGTTTCCAGACTGTGACTGTTTAATGAAGAGACGCAGAATTTTCGAACGCATCTTGAAAGGCCTCCGCCTTTAATTTGCAACTTTAAGGATATGCCTTTGAAGCTGAAATTTAGTATACCTCTTTCCACTTCATGTTCTCCTGATATTTTGGCCAAAATTTGGCAAAAATTTTCATAATGCACAAAATTGGGCTTTGTAACAGGAGATCATGCCGTCGAAAGGGATGGCACAAAGTAACGTCTCCGGAGAGCAAATCAAAGAGCGAGAAGTGGCGCAGACGTTTCCAGACTGTGACTGTTTAACGAAGAGACGCAGAATTTTCGAACGCATCTTGAAAGGCCTCCGCCTCTAATTTGCAACTTTAAGGATATGCCTTTGAAGCTGAAATTTAGTATACCTCTTTCCGCTTCATGTTCCCCTGATATATTGGCCAAAATCTGGCGAAAATTTTCAGAATGCACAAAATTGGGTTTGTAACAGGAGAACATTCTGTCGAAAGAGATGGTACAAAGTAACGTCTCCGGAGAGCAAATCAAAGAGCGAGAAGTGGCGCAGACGTTTCGAGACTGTGACTGTTTAACGAAGAGACGCAGAATTTTCGAAAGCCGCTTGAAAGGCCTCCGCCTCCAATTTGCAACTTTAAGGATATGCCTTTGAAGCTGAAATTTAGTATACCTCTTTCCGCTTCATGTTCCCCTGATATATTGGCCAAAATTTGGCAAAAATTTTCATAATGCACAAAATTGGGATTATAACAGGAGACCATTCTGTCGAAAGAGATGGTACAAAGCAACGTCTCCGGAGAGCAAATCAAAGAGCGAGAAGTAGCGCAGACGTTTCCAGACTGTGAGTGTTTAACGAAGAGACACAGAATTTTCGAACGCCTTTTGAAAGTCCTGTGCCTCTTATTGGCAACTTTAAGGCGATGCCTTTGAAGCAGAAATTTAGTATACCTCTTTTCACTTCATGTTCTCCTGATATATTGGCCAAAATCTGGCGAAAATTATCAGAATGCACAAAATTGGGCTTTGTAACAGGAGAACATGCCGTCGAAAGAGATGGCACAAAGTAACGGCTCCGGAGAGCAAATCAAAGAGCAAGAAGTGGCGCAGATGTTTCGAGGCAGTGACTGTTTAACGAAGAGACGCAGAATTTTCGAACGCCTCTTGAAAGGCCTCCGCCTCTAATTTGCAACTTTAAGGCGATGCCTTTGAAGCTGAAATTTAGTATACCTCTTTCCACTTCATGTTCTCCTGATATATTGGCCAAAATTTGGCGAAAATTATCAGAATGCACAAAATTGGGGTTTGTAACAGGAGAACATTCTGTCGAAAGAGATGCAACAAAGTAACGTCTCCGGAGACCAAATCAAAGAGCGAGAAGTGGCGCAGACGTTTCGAGACTGTGACTGTTTAACGAAGAGACGCAGAATTTTCGAACGCCGCTTGAAAGGCCTGTGCCTCTTATTGGCAACTTTAAGGCGATGCCTTTGAAGCTGAAATTTAGTATACCTCTTTCCACTTCATGTTCTCCTCATATATTGGCCAAAATTTGTGCAAAAATTTTCATATTGCGCAAAATTGGGCTTTGTAACAGGAGAACATTCTGTCGAAAGAGATGGCACAAAGTAACGGCTCCGGAGAGCAAATCAAAGAGCAAGAAGTGGCGCAGATGTTTCGAGGCAGTGACTGTTTAACGAAGAGACGCAGAATTTTCGAACGCCTCTTGAAAGGCCTGCACCTCTTACTTGCAACTTTAAGGCGATGCCTATGAAGCTGAAATTTAGTATACCTCTTTCCACTTCATGTTCTCCTGATATATTGGCCAAAATTTGGCGAAAATTATCAGAATGCACAAAATTGGGGTTTGTAACAGGAGAACATTCTGTCGAAAGAGATGCAACAAAGTAACGTCTCCGGAGACCAAATCAAAGAGCGAGAAGTGGCGCAGACGTTTCGAGACTGTGACTGTTTAACGAAGAGACGCAGAATTTTCGAAAGCCGCTTGAAAGGCCTCCGCCTCCAATTTGCAACTTTAAGGATATGCCTTTGAAGCTGAAATTTAGTATACCTCTTTCCGCTTCATGTTCCCCTGATATATTGGCCAAAATTTGGCAAAAATTTTCATAATGCACAAAATTGGGATTATAACAGGAGACCATTCTGTCGAAAGAGATGGTACAAAGCAACGTCTCCGGAGAGCAAATCAAAGAGCGAGAAGTGGCGCAGACGTTTCCAGACTGTGAGTGTTTAACGAAGAGACACAGAATTTTCGAACGCCTTTTGAAAGTCCTGTGCCTCTTATTGGCAACTTTAAGGCGATGCCTTTGAAGCAGAAATTTAGTATACCTCTTTTCACTTCATGTTCTCCTGATATATTGGCCAAAATCTGGCGAAAATTATCAGAATGCACAAAATTGGGCTTTGTAACAGGAGAACATGCCGTCGAAAGAGATGGCACAAAGTAACGGCTCCGGAGAGCAAATCAAAGAGCAAGAAGTGGCGCAGATGTTTCGAGGCAGTGACTGTTTAACGAAGAGACGCAGAATTTTCGAACGCCTCTTGAAAGGCCTCCGCCTCTAATTTGCAACTTTAAGGCGATGCCTTTGAAGCTGAAATTTAGTATACCTCTTTCCACTTCATGTTCTCCTGATATATTGGCCAAAATTTGGCGAAAATTATCAGAATGCACAAAATTGGGGTTTGTAACAGGAGAACATTCTGTCGAAAGAGATGCAACAAAGTAACGTCTCCGGAGACCAAATCAAAGAGCGAGAAGTGGCGCAGACGTTTCGAGACTGTGACTGTTTAACGAAGAGACGCAGAATTTTCGAACGCCGCTTGAAAGGCCTGTGCCTCTTATTGGCAACTTTAAGGCGATGCCTTTGAAGCTGAAATTTAGTATACCTCTTTCCACTTCATGTTCTCCTGATATATTGGCCAAAATTTGGCGAAAATTATCAGAATGCACAAAATTGGGATTATAACAGGAGACCATTCTGTCGAAAGAGATGGTACAAAGCAACGTCTCCGGAGAGCAAATCAAAGAGCGAGAAGTGGCGCAGACGTTTCGAGACTGTGACTGTTTAGCGAAGAGACGCAGAATTTTCGAACGCCGTTTGAAAGGCCTGCACCTCTTACTTGCAACTTTAAGGCGATGCCTATGAATCTCAAATTTAGTATTCCTCTTTCCACTTCATGTTCTCCTGATATATTGGCCAAAATTTGGCAAAAATTTTCATAATGCCCAAAATTGGGCTTTGTAACTGGAGAACATGCCGTCGAAAGAGATGGCACAAAGTAACGTCTCCGGAGACCAAATCAAAGAGCGAGAAGTGGCGCAGACGTTTCGAGACTGTGACTGTTTAACGAAGAGGCGCAGAATTTTCGAACGCATCTTGAAAGGCCTGTGCCTCTTATTGGCAACTTTAAGGCGATGCCTATGAATCTCAAATTTAGTATACCTCTTTCCACTTCATGTTCCCCTGATATATTGGCCAAAATCTGGCGAAAATTTTCAGAACGCACAAAATTGGGGTTTGTAACAGGAGAACATTCTGTCGAAAGAGATGCCACAAAGTAACGTCTCCGGAGACCAAATCAAAGAGCGAGAAGTGGCGCAGACGTTTCGAGACTGTGACTGTTTAACGAAGAGAAGCAGAATTTTCGAACGCCGCTTGAAAGGCCTGCACCTCTTATTTGCAACTTTAAGGCGATGCCTATGAATCTCAAATTTAGTATACCTCTTTCCACTTCATGTTCTCCTGATATATTGGCCAAAATTTGGCGAAAATTATCAGAATGCACAAAACTGGGGTTTGTAACAGGAGAACATTCTGTCGAAAGAGATGGCACAAAGTAACGGCTCCGGAGAGCAAATCAAAGAGCAAGAAGTGGCGCAGATGTTTCGAGGCAGTGACTGTTTAACGAAGAGACGCAGAATTTTCGAACGCCTCTTGAAAGGCCTGCACCTCTTACTTGCAACTTTATGGCGATGCCTATGAAGCTGAAATTTAGTATACCTCTTTCCACTTCATGTTCTCCTGATATATTGGCCAAAATTTGGCGAAAATTATCAGAATGCACAAAATTGGGGTTTGTAACAGGAGAACATTCTGCCGAAAGAGATGCAACAAAGTAACGTCTCCGGAGACCAAATCAAAGAGCGAGAAGTGGCGCAGACGTTTCGAGACTGTGACTGTTTAACGAAGAGACGCAGAATTTTCGAACGCCGCTTGAAAGGCCTGTGCCTCTTATTGGCAACTTTAAGGCGATGCCTTTGAAGCTGAAATTTAGTATACCTCTTTCCACTTCATGTTCTCCTGATATATTCGCCAAAATTTGGCGAAAATTATCAGAATGCACAAAATTGGGATTATAACAGGAGACCATTCTGTCGAAAGAGATGGTACAAAGCAACGTCTCCGGAGAGCAAATCAAAGAGCGAGAAGTGGCGCAGACGTTTCGAGACTGTGACTGTTTAACGAAGAGACGCAGAATTTTCGAACGCCGCTTGAAAGGCCTGCACCTCTTACTTGCAACTTTAAGGCGATGCCTATGAATCTCAAATTTAGTATTCCTCTTTCCACTTCATGTTCTCCTGATATATTGGCCAAAATTTGGCAAAAATTTTCATAATGCCCAAAATTGGGCTTTGTAACTGGAGAACATGCCGTCGAAAGAGATGGCACAAAGTAACGTCTCCGGAGACCAAATCAAAGAGCGAGAAGTGGCGCAGACGTTTCGAGACTGTGACTGTTTAACGAAGAGGCGCAGAATTTTCGAACGCCGCTTGAAAGGCCTGCACCTCTTACTTGCAACTTTAAGGCGAAGCCTATGAATCTCAAATTTAGTATACCTCTTTCCACTTCATGTTCTCCTGATATATTGGCCAAAATTTGTGCAAAAATTTTCATATTGCGCAAAATTGGGCTTTGTAACAGGAGAACATGCCGTCGAAAGAGATGGCACAAAGTAACGGCTCCGGAGAGCAAATCAAAGAGCAAGAAGTGGCGCAGATGTTTCCAGGCTGTGACTGTTTAACGAAGAGACGCAGAATTTTCGAACGCATCTTGAAAGGCCTCCGCCTCTAATTTGCAACTTTAAGCATATGCCTTTGAAGCTGAAATTTAGTATACCTCTTTCCACTTCATGTTCCCCTGATATATTGGCCAAAATCTGGCGAAAATTTTCAGAATGCACAAAATTGGGATTATAACAGGAGAACATTCTGTCGAAAGAGATGGTACAAAGCAACGTCTCCGGAGAGCAAATCAAAGAGCGAGAAGTGGCGCAGACGTTTCGAGACTGTGACTGTCTAACGAAGAGACGCAGAATTTTCGAACGCCGCTTGAAAGGCCTGTGCCTCTTATTGGCAACTTTAAGGCGATGCCTATGAATCTCAAATTTAGTATACCTCTTTCCACTTCATGTTCCCCTGATATATTGGCCAAAATCTGGCGAAAATTTTCAGAATGCACAAAATTGGGGTTGTAACAGGAGAACATTCTGTCGAAAGAGATGCCACAAAGTAACGTCTCCGGAGACCAAATCAAAGAGCGAGAAGTGGCGCAGACGTTTCGAGACTGTGACTGTTTAACGAAGAGAAGCTGAATTTTCGAACGCCGCTTGAAAGGCCTGCACCTCTTATTTGCAACTTTAAGGCGATGCCTATGAATCTCAAATTTAGTATACCTCTTTCCACTTCATGTTCTCCTGATATATTGGCCAAAATTTGGCGAAAATTATCAGAATGCACAAAACTGGGGTTTGTAACAGGAGAACATTCTGTCGAAAGAGATGGTACAAAGCAACGTCTCCGGAGAGCAAATCAAAGAGCGAGAAGTGGCGCAGACGTTTCGAGACTGTGACTGTTTAACGAAGAGACGCAGAATTTTCGAACGCCGCTTGAAAGGCCTGCACCTCTTACTTGCAACTTTAAGGCGATGCCTATGAATCTCAAATTTAGTATACCTCTTTCCACTTCATGTTCTCCTGATATATTGGCCAAAATTTGGCAAAAATTTTCATAATGCACAAAATTGGGATATGTAACTGGAGAACATGCCGTCGAAAGAGATGGCACAAAGTAACGTCTCCGGAGACCAAATCAAAGAGCGAGAAGTGGCGCAGACGTTTCGAGACTGTGACTGTTCAACGAAGAGACACAGAATTTTCGAACGCCTCTTGAAAGTCCTGTGCCTCTTATTGGCAACTTTAAGGCGATGCCTTTGAAGCAGAAATTTAGTATACCTCTTTCCACTTCATGTTCTCCTGATATATTGGCCAAAATTTGGCAAAAATTTTCATAAAGCACAAAATTGGGCTTTGTAACAGGAGAACATTCTGTCGAAAGAGATGGCACAAAGTAACGTCTCCGGAGAGCAAATCAATGAGCGAGAAGTGGCGCAGACGTTTCGAGACTGTGACTGTTTAACGAAGGGACGCAGAATTTTCGAACGCCGCTTGAAAGGCCTGCACCTCTTACTTGCAACTTTAAGGCGATGCCTATGAATCTCAAATTTAGTATACCTCTTTCCACTTCATGTTCTCCTGATATATTGGCCAAAATTTGGCAAAAATTTTCATAATGCACAAAATTGGGCTTTGTAACTGGAGAACATGCCGTCGAAAGAGATGGCACAAAGTAACGGCTCCGGAGAGCAAATCAAAGAGCAAGAAGTGGCGCAGAAGTTTCCAGACTGTGACTGTTTAATGAAGAGACGCAGAATTTTCGAACGCATCTTGAAAGGCCTCCGCCTCCAATTTGCAACTTTAAGGATATGCCTTTGAAACTGAAATTTAGTATGCCTCTTTCCACTTCACGTTCTCCTGATATATTGGCCAAAATTTGGCAAAAATTTTCATAATGCCCAAAATTGGGCTTTGTAACTGGAGAACATGCCGTCGAAAGAGATGGCACAAAGTAACGTCTCCGGAGACCAAATCAAAGAGCGAGAAGTGGCGCAGACGTTTCGAGACTGTGACTGTTTAACGAAGAGGCGCAGAATTTTCGAACGCATCTTGAAAGGCCTGTGCCTCTTATTGGCAACTTTAAGGCGATGCCTATGAATCTCAAATTTAGTATACCTCTTTCCACTTCATGTTCCCCTGATATATTGGCCAAAATCTGGCGAAAATTTTCAGAACGCACAAAATTGGGGTTTGTAACAGGAGAACATTCTGTCGAAAGAGATGCCACAAAGTAACGTCTCCGGAGACCAAATCAAAGAGCGAGAAGTGGCGCAGACGTTTCGAGACTGTGACTGTTTAACGAAGAGAAGCAGAATTTTCGAACGCCGCTTGAAAGGCCTGCACCTCTTATTTGCAACTTTAAGGCGATGCCTATGAATCTCAAATTTAGTATACCTCTTTCCACTTCATGTTCTCCTGATATATTGGCCAAAATTTGGCGAAAATTATCAGAATGCACAAAACTGGGGTTTGTAACAGGAGAACATTCTGTCGAAAGAGATGGCACAAAGTAACGGCTCCGGAGAGCAAATCAAAGAGCAAGAAGTGGCGCAGATGTTTCGAGGCAGTGACTGTTTAACGAAGAGACGCAGAATTTTCGAACGCCTCTTGAAAGGCCTGCACCTCTTACTTGCAACTTTAAGGCGATGCCTATGAAGCTGAAATTTAGTATACCTCTTTCCACTTCATGTTCTCCTGATATATTGGCCAAAATTTGGCGAAAATTATCAGAATGCACAAAATTGGGGTTTGTAACAGGAGAACATTCTGTCGAAAGAGATGCAACAAAGTAACGTCTCCGGAGACCAAATCAAAGAGCGAGAAGTGGCGCAGACGTTTCGAGACTGTGACTGTTTAACGAAGAGACGCAGAATTTTCGAACGCCGCTTGAAAGGCCTGTGCCTCTTATTGGCAACTTTAAGGCGATGCCTTTGAAGCTGAAATTTAGTATACCTCTTTCCACTTCATGTTCTCCTGATATATTCGCCAAAATTTGGCGAAAATTATCAGAATGCACAAAATTGGGATTATAACAGGAGACCATTCTGTCGAAAGAGATGGTACAAAGCAACGTCTCCGGAGAGCAAATCAAAGAGCGAGAAGTGGCGCAGACGTTTCGAGACTGTGACTGTTTAACGAAGAGACGCAGAATTTTCGAACGCCGCTTGAAAGGCCTGCACCTCTTACTTGCAACTTTAAGGCGATGCCTATGAATCTCAAATTTAGTATTCCTCTTTCCACTTCATGTTCTCCTGATATATTGGCCAAAATTTGGCAAAAATTTTCATAATGCCCAAAATTGGGCTTTGTAACTGGAGAACATGCCGTCGAAAGAGATGGCACAAAGTAACGTCTCCGGAGACCAAATCAAAGAGCGAGAAGTGGCGCAGACGTTTCGAGACTGTGACTGTTTAACGAAGAGGCGCAGAATTTTCGAACGCCGCTTGAAAGGCCTGCACCTCTTACTTGCAACTTTAAGGCGAAGCCTATGAATCTCAAATTTAGTATACCTCTTTCCACTTCATGTTCTCCTGATATATTGGCCAAAATTTGTGCAAAAATTTTCATATTGCGCAAAATTGGGCTTTGTAACAGGAGAACATGCCGTCGAAAGAGATGGCACAAAGTAACGGCTCCGGAGAGCAAATCAAAGAGCAAGAAGTGGCGCAGATGTTTCCAGGCTGTGACTGTTTAACGAAGAGACGCAGAATTTTCGAACGCATCTTGAAAGGCCTCCGCCTCTAATTTGCAACTTTAAGCATATGCCTTTGAAGCTGAAATTTAGTATACCTCTTTCCACTTCATGTTCCCCTGATATATTGGCCAAAATCTGGCGAAAATTTTCAGAATGCACAAAATTGGGATTATAACAGGAGAACATTCTGTCGAAAGAGATGGTACAAAGCAACGTCTCCGGAGAGCAAATCAAAGAGCGAGAAGTGGCGCAGACGTTTCGAGACTGTGACTGTCTAACGAAGAGACGCAGAATTTTCGAACGCCGCTTGAAAGGCCTGTGCCTCTTATTGGCAACTTTAAGGCGATGCCTATGAATCTCAAATTTAGTATACCTCTTTCCACTTCATGTTCCCCTGATATATTGGCCAAAATCTGGCGAAAATTTTCAGAATGCACAAAATTGGGGTTGTAACAGGAGAACATTCTGTCGAAAGAGATGCCACAAAGTAACGTCTCCGGAGACCAAATCAAAGAGCGAGAAGTGGCGCAGACGTTTCGAGACTGTGACTGTTTAACGAAGAGAAGCAGAATTTTCGAACGCCGCTTGAAAGGCCTGCACCTCTTATTTGCAACTTTAAGGCGATGCCTATGAATCTCAAATTTAGTATACCTCTTTCCACTTCATGTTCTCCTGATATATTGGCCAAAATTTGGCGAAAATTATCAGAATGCACAAAACTGGGGTTTGTAACAGGAGAACATTCTGTCGAAAGAGATGGTACAAAGCAACGTCTCCGGAGAGCAAATCAAAGAGCGAGAAGTGGCGCAGACGTTTCGAGACTGTGACTGTTTAACGAAGAGACGCAGAATTTTCGAACGCCGCTTGAAAGGCCTGCACCTCTTACTTGCAACTTTAAGGCGATGCCTATGAATCTCAAATTTAGTATACCTCTTTCCACTTCATGTTCTCCTGATATATTGGCCAAAATTTGGCAAAAATTTTCATAATGCACAAAATTGGGATATGTAACTGGAGAACATGCCGTCGAAAGAGATGGCACAAAGTAACGTCTCCGGAGACCAAATCAAAGAGCGAGAAGTGGCGCAGACGTTTCGAGACTGTGACTGTTCAACGAAGAGACACAGAATTTTCGAACGCCTCTTGAAAGTCCTGTGCCTCTTATTGGCAACTTTAAGGCGATGCCTTTGAAGCAGAAATTTAGTATACCTCTTTCCACTTCATGTTCTCCTGATATATTGGCCAAAATTTGGCAAAAATTTTCATAAAGCACAAAATTGGGCTTTGTAACAGGAGAACATTCTGTCGAAAGAGATGGCACAAAGTAACGTCTCCGGAGAGCAAATCAATGAGCGAGAAGTGGCGCAGACGTTTCGAGACTGTGACTGTTTAACGAAGGGACGCAGAATTTTCGAACGCCGCTTGAAAGGCCTGCACCTCTTACTTGCAACTTTAAGGCGATGCCTATGAATCTCAAATTTAGTATACCTCTTTCCACTTCATGTTCTCCTGATATATTGGCCAAAATTTGGCAAAAATTTTCATAATGCACAAAATTGGGCTTTGTAACTGGAGAACATGCCGTCGAAAGAGATGGCACAAAGTAACGGCTCCGGAGAGCAAATCAAAGAGCAAGAAGTGGCGCAGAAGTTTCCAGACTGTGACTGTTTAATGAAGAGACGCAGAATTTTCGAACGCATCTTGAAAGGCCTCCGCCTCCAATTTGCAACTTTAAGGATATGCCTTTGAAACTGAAATTTAGTATGCCTCTTTCCACTTCACGTTCTCCTGATATATTGGCCAAAATTTGGCAAAAATTTTCATAATGCACAAAATTGGGCTTTGTAACAGGAGAACATACCGTCGAAAGAGATGGCACAAAGTAACGTCTCCGGAGAGCAAATCAAAGAGCGAGAAGTGGCGCAGACGTTTCGAGACTGTGACTGTTTAACGAAGAGACGCAGAATTTTCGAACGCCGCTTGAAAGGCCTGCACCTATTACTTGCAACTTTAAGGCGATGCCTATGAATCTCAAATTTAGTATACCTCTTTCCACTTCATGTTCTCCTGATATATTGGCCAAAATTTGTGCAAAAATTTTCATATTGTGCAAAATTGGGCTTTGTAACAGGAGAACATGCCGTCGAAAGAGATGGCACAAAGTAACGGCTCCGGAGAGCAAATCAAAGAGCAAGAAGTGGCGCAGATGTTTCCAGACTGTGACTGTTTAACGAAGAGACGCAGAATTTTCGAACGCATCTTGAAAGGCCTCCGCCTCTAATTTGCAACTTTAAGCATATGCCTTTGACGCTGAAATTTAGTATACCTCTTTCCCCTTCATGTTCCCCTGATATATTGGCCAAAATTTGGCAAAAATTTTCATAATGCACAAAATTGGGCTTTGTAACTGGAGAACATGCCGTCGAAAGAGATGGCACAAAGTAACGGCTCCGGAGAGCAAATCAAAGAGCAAGAAGTGGCGCAGAAGTTTCCAGACTGTGACTGTTTAATGAAGAGACGCAGAATTTTCGAACGCATCTTGAAAGGCCTCCGCTTCCAATTTGCAACTTTAAGGATATGCCTTTGAAACTGAAATTTAGTATGCCTCTTTCCACTTCACGTTCTCCTGATATATTGGCCAAAATTTGGCAAAAATTTTCATAATGCACAAAATTGGGCTTTGTAACAGGAGAACATACCGTCGAAAGAGATGGCACAAAGTAACGTCTCCGGAGAGCAAATCAAAGAGCGAGAAGTGGCGCAGACGTTTCGAGACTGTGACTGTTTAACGAAGAGACGCAGAATTTTCGAACGCCGCTTGAAAGGCCTGCACCTATTACTTGCAACTTTAAGGCGATGCCTATGAATCTCAAATTTAGTATACCTCTTTCCACTTCATGTTCTCCTGATATATTGGCCAAAATTTGTGCAAAAATTTTCATATTGTGCAAAATTGGGCTTTGTAACAGGAGAACATGCCGTCGAAAGAGATGGCACAAAGTAACGGCTCCGGAGAGCAAATCAAAGAGCAAGAAGTGGCGCAGATGTTTCCAGACTGTGACTGTTTAACGAAGAGACGCAGAATTTTCGAACGCATCTTGAAAGGCCTCCGCCTCTAATTTGCAACTTTAAGCATATGCCTTTGACGCTGAAATTTAGTATACCTCTTTCCCCTTCATGTTCCCCTGATATATTGGCCAAAATCTGGCGAAAATTTTCAGAATGCACAAAATTGGGATTATAACAGGAGAACATTCTGTCGAAAGAGATGGTACAAAGCAACGTCTCCGGAGAGCAAATCAAAGAGCGAGAAGTGGCGCAGACGTTTCGAGACTGTGACTGTTTAACGAAGAGAAGCAGAATTTTCGAACGCCGCTTGAAAGGCCTGCACCTCTTATTTGCAACTTTAAGGCGATGCCTATGAATCTCAAATTTAGTATACCTCTTTCCACTTCATGTTCTCCTGATATATTGGCCAAAATTTGGCAAAAATTTTCATAAAGCACAAAATTGGGCTTTGTAACAGGAGAACATGCCGTCGAAAGAGATGGCACAAAGTAACGGCTCCGGAGAGCAAATCAAAGAGCAAGAAGTGGCGCAGATGTTTCGAGGCAGTGGCTGTTTAACGAAGAGACGCAGAATTTTCGAACGCCTCTTGAAAGGCCTCCGCCTCTAATTTGCAACTTTAAGGCGATGCCTTTGAAGCTGAAATTTAGTATACCTCTTTCCGCTTCATGTTCCCCTGATATATTGGCCAAAATCTGGCGAAAATTTTCAGAATGCACAAAATTGGGATTATAACAGGAGAACATTCTGTCGAAAGAGATGGTACAAAGTAACGTCTCCGGAGAGCAAATCAAAGAGCGAGAAGTGGCGCAGACGTTTCGAGACTGTGACTGTTTAACGAAGAGACGCAGAATTTTCGAATGCCGCTTGAAAGGCCTGCACCTCTTATTTGCAACTTTAAGGCGATGCCTATGAATCTCAAATTTAGTATACCTCTTTCCACTTCATGTACCCCTGATATATTGGCCAAAATCTGGCGAAAATTTTCAGAATGCACAAAATTGGGATTATAACAGGAGAACATTCTGTCGAAAGAGATGGTACAAAGCAACGTCTCCGGAGAGCAAATCAAAGAGCGAGAAGTGGCGCAGACGTTTCGAGACTGTGACTGTTTAACGAAGAGACGCAGAATTTTCGAAAGCCGCTTGAAAGGCCTCCGCCTCCAATTTGCAACTTTAAGGATATGCCTTTGAAGCTGAAATTTAGTATACCTCTTTCCGCTTCATGTTCCCCTGATATATTGGCCAAAATTTGGCAAAAATTTTCATATTGCACAAAATTGGGCTTTGTAACAGGAGAACATTCTGTCGAAAGAGATGGTACAAAGCAACGTCTCCGGAGAGCAAATCAAAGAGCGAGAAGTGGCGCAGACGTTTCGAGACTGTGACTGTTTAACGAAGAGACGCAGAATTTTCGAACGCCGCTTGAAAGGCCTGCACCTCTTATTTGCAACTTTAAGGCGATGCCTATGAATCTCAAATTTAGTATACCTATTTCCACATCATGTTCTCCTGATATATTGGCCAAAATTTGGCAAAAATTTTCATAAAGCACAAAATTGGGCTTTGTAACAGGAGAACATGCCGTCAAAAGAGATGGCACAAAGTAACGGCTCCGGAGAGCAAATCAAAGGTCAAGAAGTGGCGCAGATGTTTCCAGAATGTGACTGTTTAACGAAGAGACGCAGAATTTTCGAACGCATCTTGAAAGGCCTCCGCCTCTAATTTGCAACTTTAAGCATATGCCTTTGACGCTGAAATTTAGTATACCTCTTTCCCCTTCATGTTCCCCTGATATATTGGCCAAAATCTGGCGAAAATTTTCAGAATGCACAAAATTGGGTTTGTAACAGGAGAACATTCTGTCGAAAGAGATGGTACAAAGCAACGTCTCCGGAGAGCAAATCAAAGAGCGAGAAGTGGCGCAGACGTTTCGAGACTGTGACTGTTTAACGAAGAGACGCAGAATTTTCGAACGCCGCTTGAAAGGCCTGCACCTCTTATTTGCAACTTTAAGGCGATGCCTATGAATCTCAAATTTAGTATACCTATTTCCACATCATGTTCTCCTGATATATTGGCCAAAATTTGGCAAAAATTTTCATAAAACACAAAATTGGGCTTTGTAACAGGAGAACATGCCGTCGAAAGAGATGGCACAAAGTAACGGCTCCGGAGAGCAAATCAAAGAGCGAGAATTGGCGCAGACGTTTCGAGACTGTGACTGTTTAACGAAGAGACGCAGAATTTTCGAACGCCGCTTGAAAGGCCTGCACTTATTACTTGCAACTTTAAGGCGATGCCTATGAATCTCAAATTTAGTATACCTCTTTCCACTTCATGTTCTCCTGATATATTGGCCAAAATTTGTGCAGAAATTTTCATATTGCACAAAATTGGGCTTTGTAACAGGAGAACATGCCGTCGAAAGAGATGGCACAAAGTAACGGCTCCGGAGAGCAAATCAAAGGTCAAGAAGTGGCGCAGATGTTTCCAGACTGTGACTGTTTAACGAAGAGACGCAGAATTTTCGAACGCATCTTGAAAGGCCTCCGCCTCTAATTTGCAACTTTAAGGATATGCCTTTGAAGCTGAAATTTAGTATACCTCTTTCCGCTTCATGTTCCCCTGATATATTGGCCAAAATCTGGCAAAAATTTTCAGAATGCACAAAATTGGGATTGTAACAGGAGATCATTCTGTCGAAAGAGATGGTACAAAGTAACGTCTCCGGAGAGCAAATCAAAAAGCGAGAAGTGGCGCAGACGTTTCGAGACTGTGACTGTTTAACGAAGAGACGCAGAATTTTCGAAAGCCGCTTGAAAGGCCTCCGCCTCCAATTTGCAACTTTAAGGATATGCCTTTGAAGCTGAAATTTAGTATACCTCTTTCCGCTTCATGTTCCCCTGATATATTGGCCAAAATTTGGCAAAAATTTTCATAATGCACAAAATTGGGCTTTGTAACAGGAGAACATGCCGTCGAAAGAGATGGCACAAAGTAACGGCTCCGGAGAGCAAATCAAAGAGCAAGAAGTGGCGCAGATGTTTCGAGGCAGTGACTGTTTAACGAAGAGACGCAGAATTTTCGAACGCCGCTTGAAAGGCCTGCACCTCTTACTTGCAACTTTAAGGCGATGCCTATGAATCTCAAATTTAGTATACCTCTTTCCACTTCATGTTCTCCTGATATATTGGCCAAAATTTGTGCAAAAATTTTCATATTGTGCAAAATTGGGCTTTGTAACAGGAGAACATGCCGTCGAAAGAGATGGCACAAAGTAACGGCTCCGGAGAGCAAATCAAAGAGCAAGAAGTGGCGCAGACGTTTCGAGACTGTGACTGTTTAACGAAGAGACGCAGAATTTTCGAACGCCGCTTGAAAGGCCTGCACCTCTTACTTGCAACTTTAAGGCGATGCCTATGAATCTCAAATTTAGTATACCTCTTTCCACTTCATGTTCTCCTGATATATTGGCCAAAATTTGTGCAGAAATTTTCATATTGCACAAAATTGGGCTTTGTAACAGGAGAACATGCCGTCGAAAGAGATGGCACAAAGTAACGGCTCCGGAGAGCAAATCAAAGGTCAAGAAGTGGCGCAGATGTTTCCAGACTGTGACTGTTTAACGAAGAGACGCAGAATTTTCGAACGCATCTTGAAAGGCCTCCGCCTCAAATTTGCAACTTTAAGGATATGCCTTTGAAGCTGAAATTTAGTATACCTCTTTCCGCTTCATGTTCCCCTGATATATTGGCCAAAATCTGGCGAAAATTTTCAGAATGCACAAAATTGGGATTGTAACAGGAGAACATTCTGTCGAAAGAGATGGCACAAAGTAACGTCTCCGGAGAGCAAATCAAAAAGCGAGAAGTGGCGCAGACGTTTCGAGACTGTGACTGTTTAACGAAGAGACGCAGAATTTTCGAAAGCCGCTTGAAAGGCCTCCGCCTCCAATTTGCAACTTTAAGGATATGCCTTTGAAGCTGAAATTTAGTATACCTCTTTCCGCTTCATGTTCCCCTGATATATTGGCCAAAATTTGGCAAAAATTTTCATAATGCACAAAATTGGGCTTTGTAACAGGAGAACATTCTGTCGAAAGAGATGGTACAAAGTAACGTCTCCGGAGAGCAAATCAAAGAGCGAGAAGTGGCGCAGACGTTTCGAGACTGTGACTGTTTAACGAAGAGACGCAGAATTATCGAATGCCGCTTGAAAGGCCTCCGCCTCCAATTTGCAACTTTAAGGATATGCCTTTGAAGCTGAAATTTAGTATACCTCTTTCCACTTCATGTTCTCCTGATATATTGGCCAAAATTTGTGCAAAAATTTTCATATTGTGCAAAATTGGGCTTTGTAACAGGAGAACATGCCGTCGAAAGAGATGGCACAAAGTAACGGCTCCGGAGAGCAAATCAAAGAGCAAGAAGTGGCGCAGACGTTTCGAGACTGTGACTGTTTAACGAAGAGACGCAGAATTTTCGAACGCCGCTTGAAAGGCCTGCACCTCTTACTTGCAACTTTAAGGCGATGCCTATGAATCTCAAATTTAGTATACCTCTTTCCACTTCATGTTCTCCTGATATATTGGCCAAAATTTGTGCAGAAATTTTCATATTGCAAAAAATTGTGCTTTGTAACAGGAGAACATGCCGTCGAAAGAGATGGCACAAAGTAACGGCTCCGGAGAGCAAATCAAAGGTCAAGAAGTGGCGCAGATGTTTCCAGACTGTGACTGTTTAACGAAGAGACGCAGAATTTTCGAACGCATCTTGAAAGGCCTCCGCCTCTAATTTGCAACTTTAAGGATATGCCTTTGAAGCTGAAATTTAGTATACCTCTTTCCGCTTCATGTTCCCCTGATATATTGGCCAAAATCTGGCGAAAATTTTCAGAATGCACAAAATTGGGATTGTAACAGGAGAACATTCTGTCGAAAGAGATGGCACAAAGTAACGTCTCCGGAGAGCAAATCAAAAAGCGAGAAGTGGCGCAGACGTTTCGAGACTGTGACTGTTTAACGAAGAGACGCAGAATTTTCGAAAGCCGCTTGAAAGGCCTCCGCCTCCAATTTGCAACTTTAAGGATATGCCTTTGAAGCTGAAATTTAGTATACCTCTTTCCGCTTCATGTTCCCCTGATATATTGGCCAAGATTTGGCAAAAATTTTCATAATGCACAAAATTGGGCTTTGTAACAGGAGAACATTCTGTCGAAAGAGATGGCACAAAGTAACGTCTCCGGAGAGCAAATCCAAGAGCGAGAAGTGGCGCAGACGTTTCGAGACTGTGACTGTTTAACGAAGAGACGCAGAATTTTCGAATGCCGCTTGAAAGGCCTGCACCTCCTATTTGCAACTTTAAGGCGATGCCTATGAATCTCAAATTTAGTATACCTCTTTCCACTTCATGTTCTCCTGATATATTGGCCAAAATTTGGCAAAAATTTTCATAATGCACAAAATTGGGCTTTGTAACAGGAGAACATGCCGTCGAAAGAGATGGCACAAAGTAACGGCTCCGGAGAGCAAATCAAAGAGCAAGAAGTGGCGCAGATATTTCGAGGCAGTGACTGTTTAACGAAGAGACGCAGAATTTTCGAACGCCGCTTGAAAGGCCTGCACCTCTTACTTGCAACTTTAAGGCGATGCCTATGAATCTCAAATTTAGTATACCTCTTTCCACTTCATGTTCTCCTGATATATTGGCCAAAATTTGTGCAGAAATTTTCATATTGCACAAAATTGGGCTTTGTAACAGGAGAACATGCCGTCGAAAGAGATGGCACAAAGTAACGGCTCCGGAGAGCAAATCAAAGGTCAAGAAGTGGCGCAGATGTTTCCAGACTGTGACTGTTTATCGAAGAGACGCAGAATTTTCGAATGCCGCTTGAAAGGCCTGCACCTCTTATTTGCAACTTTAAGGCGATGCCTATGAATCTCAAATTTAGTATACCTCTTTCCGCATCATGTTCCCCTGATATATTGGCCAAAATTTGTGCAAAAATTTTCATATTGTGCAAAATTGGGCTTTGTAACAGGAGAACATGCCGTCGAAAGAGATGGCACAAAGTAACGGCTCCGGAGAGCAAATCAAAGAGCAAGAAGTGGCGCAGATGTTTCCAGACTGTGACTGTTTAACGAAGAGACGCAGAATTTTCGAACGCCGCTTGAAAGGCCTGCACCTCTTACTTGCAACTTTAAGGCGATGCCTATGAATCTCAAATTTAGTATACCTCTTTCCGCATCATGTTCCCCTGATATATTGGCCAAAATCTGGCGAAAATTTTCAGAATGCACAAAATTGGGATTGTAACAGGAGAACATTCTGTCGAAAGAGATGGTACAAAGTAACGTCTCCGGAGAGCAAATCAAAGAGCGAGAAGTGGCGCAGACGTTTCGAGACTGTGACTGTTTAACGAAGAGACGCAGAATTTTCGAATGCCGCTTGAAAGGCCTCCGCCTCCAATTTGCAACTTTAAGGATATGCCTTTGAAGCTGAAATTTAGTATACCTCTTTCCACTTCATGTTCTCCTGATATATTGGCCAAAATTTGGCAAAAATTTTCATAATGCACAAAATTGGGCTTTGTAACAGGAGAACATTCTGTCGAAAGAGATGGCGCAAAGTAACGTCTCCGGAGAGCAAATCAAAGGTCAAGAAGTGGCGCAGATGTTTCCAGAATGTGACTGTTTAACGAAGAGACGCAGAATTTTCGAACGCATCTTGAAAGGCCTCCGCCTCTAATTTGCAACTTTAAGGATATGCCTTTGAAGCTGAAATTTAGTATACCTCTTTCCACTTCATGTTCTCCTGATATTTTGGCCAAAAATTGGCAAAAATTTTCATAATGCACAAAATTGGGCTTAGTAACAGGAGAACATGCCGTCGAAAGGGATGGCACAAAGTAACGGCTCCGGAGAGCAAATCAAAGAGCAAGAAGTGGCGCAGATGTTTCCAGACTGTGACTGTTTAATGAAGAGACGCAGAATTTTCGAACGCATCTTGAAAGGCCTCCGCCTCCAATTTGCAACTTAAGGATATGCCTTTGAAGCTGAAATTTAGTATACCTCTTTCCACTTCATGTTCTCCTGATATATTGGCCAAAATTTGGCAAAAATCGTCATAATGCACAAAATTGGGCTTTGTAACAGGAGAACATTCTGTCGAAAGAGATGGCACAAAGTAACGTCTCCGGAGAGCAAATCAAAGAGCGAGAAGTGGCGCAGACGTTTCGAGACTGTGACTGTTTAACGAAGAGACGCAGAATTTTCGAACGCCGCTTGAAAGGCCTGCACCTCTTATTTGCAACTTTAAGGCGATGCCTATGAATCTCAAATTTAGTATACCTATTTCCACATCATGTTCTCCTGATATATTGGCCAAAATTTGGCAAAAATTTTCATAAAGCACAAAATTGGGCTTTGTAACAGGAGAACATGCCGTCGAAAGAGATGGCACAAAGTAACGGCTCCGGAGAGCAAATCAAAGGTCAAGAAGTGGCGCAGATGTTTCCAGAATGTGACTGTTTAACGAAGAGACGCAGAATTTTCGAACGCATCTTGAAAGGCCTCCGCCTCTAATTTGCAACTTTAAGCATATGCCTTTGACGCTGAAATTTAGTATACCTCTTTCCCCTTCATGTTCCCCTGATATATTGGCCAAAATCTGGCGAAAATTTTCAGAATGCACAAAATTGGGTTTGTAACAGGAGAACATTCTGTCGAAAGAGATGGTACAAAGCAACGTCTCCGGAGAGCAAATCAAAGAGCGAGAAGTGGCGCAGACGTTTCGAGACTGTGACTGTTTAACGAAGAGACGCAGAATTTTCGAACGCCGCTTGAAAGGCCTGCACCTCTTATTTGCAACTTTAAGGCGATGCCTATGAATCTCAAATTTAGTATACCTATTTCCACATCATGTTCTCCTGATATATTGGCCAAAATTTGGCAAAAATTTTCATAAAACACAAAATTGGGCTTTGTAACAGGAGAACATGCCGTCGAAAGAGATGGCACAAAGTAACGGCTCCGGAGAGCAAATCAAAGAGCGAGAATTGGCGCAGACGTTTCGAGACTGTGACTGTTTAACGAAGAGACGCAGAATTTTCGAACGCCGCTTGAAAGGCCTGCACTTATTACTTGCAACTTTAAGGCGATGCCTATGAATCTCAAATTTAGTATACCTCTTTCCACTTCATGTTCTCCTGATATATTGGCCAAAATTTGTGCAAAAATTTTCATATTGCACAAAATTGGGCTTTGTAACAGGAGAACATGCCGTCGAAAGAGATGGCACAAAGTAACGGCTCCGGAGAGCAAAGCAAAGAGCAAGAAGTGGCGCAGATGTTTCCAGACTGTGACTGTTTAATGAAGAGACGCAGAATTTTCGAACGCATCTTGAAAGGCCTCCGCCTTTAATTTGCAACTTTAAGGATATGCCTTTGAAGCTGAAATTTAGTATACCTCTTTCCACTTCATGTTCTCCTGATATTTTGGCCAAAATTTGGCAAAAATTTTCATAATGCACAAAATTGGGCTTTGTAACAGGAGATCATGCCGTCGAAAGGGATGGCACAAAGTAACGGCTCCGGAGAGCAAATCAAAGAGCAAGAAGTGGCGCAGATATTTCGAGGCAGTGACTGTTTAACGAAGAGACGCAGAATTTTCGAACGCCGCTTGAAAGGCCTGCACCTCTTACTTGCAACTTTAAGGCGATGCCTATGAATCTCAAATTTAGTATACCTCTTTCCACTTCATGTTCTCCTGATATATTGGCCAAAATTTGTGCAGAAATTTTCATATTGCACAAAATTGGGCTTTGTAACAGGAGAACATGCCGTCGAAAGAGATGGCACAAAGTAACGGCTCCGGAGAGCAAATCAAAGGTCAAGAAGTGGCGCAGATGTTTCCAGACTGTGACTGTTTATCGAAGAGACGCAGAATTTTCGAATGCCGCTTGAAAGGCCTGCACCTCTTATTTGCAACTTTAAGGCGATGCCTATGAAT